>NC_022016.1:4190346-4217327 GCF_000317375.1 Microtus ochrogaster
TATGGTAATAGCCACACTTGGGTATGGTAATAGCCACACTGACTTTGTAGAATGGCAGTGGAAATGAAACGAGTGGATTCTAATGATCTTTTTAGCAAGACTTCTGGCACAGAGTGAGACATCAATAATTGATAACATCCAAGATTATTAATGGCTGTCATGATCACTGAAGAAGTCATTGACATGGATAATAAACCACTTTAAGTAATTCTGGCCTTGATGTGAAAAAAATCCTTGTTTGAGATATGCTTAATTTTTGTCTGGCCCCTGGCATGTTGGTTTGCCTGGCTGAGCCTGAGTTTTCCTTATGTAAAATAGGAGCATTTGATCTACTCTTGGTTATTAGAATCCACAAATAACTTTCTGATGCATAACAAAGTTATATGTAATCATTAGGCCATTACATATAAAGAGAAATCTGGGAGCCAAGGAGTCAGAGAACCTGGCTTTACACCCCAGCTCTGCTCCCTCTTCCATAAACAAAAGCACATTTGGCTATTGTGCATTCTCACTTTGTTGAACCTCAATTTCATGAGTAGGAAAATGAGCCAGTAATAGTTTTCTTGAAAATTTCCTGTGGGAATTATAGGGACATATCTGTATAAGTGGAAGGCACCTGGAAAACTGGAAGGCTCTAGAGACATGGTAGTGGTGTGGTGGCAGCAGTGGTGGTGATCATAATCACTCAAAATTTATAGACGTAATGAATTCACGGAAGAGAAACAACAACAAACCAGAAGCCCGTGGTTATTGTCTTCACCCTACAGAGCTAGTTTTAGGTGTCACATAGGGCACACATAGAGCTAAGTTTCCTGCGGCATGCCAACGGTGACTTTGGACTGTTGTAATCTCAGTAAAGCTCAGACGACACTATTGTTTCTACACACCAACAAAAAACACAAGCTGTTAATTAAGGAACTTCCATCTTGAAGTCTTCTGATCATGTTCCTGAAAGAACAACTTTTCCAAACAAACATATATAGGCTTGCTGCCTTCTCAACCAGGTCTCCAATTCTGCCTAGGCATAAGATTCTGGGCAGGGTACCACAAAACATTTATTTCTCAGAGTGTAAGATAATAACATTACTTAGACTTTCTCTTCTAACAGGAAACAGTAAAACTTTCACCATATTTCCAGTCGGCATATTCTTGTTCCATTCCCATGTTATTCTTGTTTTCCAGCATCCTCCCAACTTTGCTCCATTAAGTATATCAAGTACTAAAGACTTGGAGCTCATTTGGCGCATTCAGAAAGTCAATTATATCCACCAGTAGAGTGTAAAAGGAATGGAAGCTTGAGATATATTTATAGGTTACAGCCTTTAGGTGGAAGCTTGCCAATTTTCAGCCCAGCAATCTATAGGAATGCTTAGCAGGATGTCAGCGAAGTCCAGGGGAGCCATTCCACATAGGAAGCACGCTTTAAGTGGATTTATAGTGATGTGAATGTCAAAGTTAAATGAAACTAATTGGACCCTGTAGAACAGAGGTTGTAAACTGGGATCTCAATACCATATCTAGGCCACAGATGAGTCTCATTCTGACCATAATTGGGCCACCCAATTCTAAGGAAGAATTAATAGCTCAAAACTTGAAAACTTAAAAGTCAATTTCATATGAATGTATAAAGTACTCGTTCTCTCTCTCTCTCTGTCTCTGTCTCTCTCTCTCTCTCTCTCTCTCTCACACACACACACACTCACACACATACAACAATTAACCTGTATGAAATTTGCATGCTCTGTCTATAGTCAGTCCATAATTTTCAAGACTACTGGTGATGGAGCTGTCTAAGTTTCAGGAATATCATATGTTCTATGGTTTACCATCATCTCCACAAACCTTTTGTATCTTTTATTATAACTTGATCATGTCCCCATTTAATGCTCTGTGTATTTGTACTTGGTTCTCCCGCTACATAGAATTCTCATTACGTATAGTGATACACGTGTGAAAATAACCTCTTGCTTGAATGAAACCAGATGGATCCTTTAGAAGGTACTCCTGGATCCTAGAAGTGCAGTTGTCAATGTTTCTTCCCACTGAGAAACGTACTCAGACACTAGAAGAAGCTCATGAATGCTGCGGATTGAGAAGCACTGGGTCAGTTCTGAAAAGCTTCAAAAGGACATATCCACCTTTGTGAAGTTTTGTTTATGTATCTCAGTACTTGTCAGAGATGGTGGTCCCACTGCTTTGAGTGCCTTAGGCTTAGAAAGAGCAGATGGCACAGACAGAATTGACCTTTTATCCCTCTCATCTTGAGTGGCTTTTTAAGGGGAAACAAAAAGGATTCCCAGAAAATACTCAGGTAGAAAGAATTGCAGTCAGAACTCAGTAAGTCAGTGAGAGAGTCAGAGCCTTATGCTAAAGCCTCATGACATGCAGAAACTGTCTGAGAGGCAAGCAGAGGTCATACCTTTGGAGGCAAAAGCTGTCCTAGTTTGGGTCCTAGTTCCAGTATCAAGTGCTGCATGAGTTCTGATAGATTCCTTTTTAGTTGGGCTTCAGACCCACCTTTGAAGATGTAGACTAGGTTAATGAAGTGCTCAGCCATAAACGGGATATTTACATAATCCCCATTATACCATATTCACATTCAAGGCTTTGGGACCATAGACGAAGGGGATAGAAAGATGATAAGAGACAGAAGTCAGGTAGGACTGAACTAAAGCAATATCTTCTGTATATCACAGGGCTACTTCATTCCTTAACTCAAAGCAGTTGCAGCTGTCTGTGTAAGACCTACACAAGATCAGTCTCATTCACAATTCTAACGTGGAGGGGTGAGACATTCCTCTATATTCCAGTAGAGGTTCCCACCTCTAACTGAAGAGCTATGGACAGCTGATGTTTCTAGGGGAGGGAGAATTAGTTTGCTTTAGAAATGTAGTCCTGACATGTCCACCACAGTCCAGTAGAGGGCCCTATACTCATCAGTATGGCAGCACAAATTGGAGTGTCTAGGATATTAAATGAAAGAATAATAATAAGACTGTAGAGATGGCCCAATGTTTCAGAGCACTTGTTGCTCTTATAGAGGATCTAAGTTCAGTTCCCAGTACCTTCATAAGAGCTTACAACCATGCAAAATCCAGGTCTCAAGGATACAATGCCCTCTTCTGTCCTCCATGGGGGTGAATCATGCTGACAGTGTACATACGCACATTCAGACAAAACACACATACACCTAAATAAGTAAAAAAGTAAGTATTTAAAAAAAATAAAAAAGAAGACATGAAGTTGGGAGGAATGGGGAGTCAGAAGGAAGGATCTGAAAGAAAGTAGGAGAAATAGGGGCTGGAAAACAATCAAAATACACTGTATAAAACTTTCAAAGAATTAAGAAGCATATTTTAAGAAGAAAGTAGAAAGTAGACCTTGTTAATCTCTGGAAACCCCCTGGCAGATCCTCATCAGAGCAGAGGCTAGCAGAAGACAGGTATTTCCTGAACGGCAGGTCCCAAACCCATGCTTATGGGTAGCCAGAGTGTCTGGTTCCGATCTATAGCAACTGTACTTGTCTTCTCCAGTATGGTTGTGATGTGTTCTGATCGACTGACTCTTTCCTCCTTGTCCCACTTAGCTCCAGTTATGTTCTGGGAATTTGCCAAACAAATTTCACTGAGGACATTGCTTCACCCTGTAATGACCTTTTTTTTTTTTTTTTTTTTTTTTTTAATTCTGGAAGGATCTTATGCAAGGCTCTGCCTGAGGCTGTCCCATATATCCTCATACTCCACTGCATATGGTCATACCCAAAGTTGACTGATTAGGGATTGATGTCCTGGCTCTGTCACATCCTGAGAGTCACACAGTCTTCAAGAAGAAAAATAGCATAAGAGTTGTGGTTTTTCAGTTCTTCCTAAGTTAGTAAACCACCTACATGTCCAGAATCTTATTTCTTCCCAGGTGTGAGCATTGGAAGATCCCTTGACTTCTGAGTCCATACAAAGATGAAAAGAATGCTTATCTCAGAATGTTACGAACTGCATTCAGCTTATCCCAAGCAGACTGTGGTTCTATGCCCAGAAGCCAATAAGCACACAATGAGTGCTTTCTTCCAAGCTGAAGATGGGGCTACATTTATTTTTATGTTTGTAGTTGATATTTAAGCCTTGCACATGCAAGGACCATCAGTCCAGGGGTCATGTGCTTTTATGCATGGCCTTTGGCATCCTATGAGTGTCATGTTTTAAAGTTGGAACTGTCACTTCTGTGAGAAATGAAAATGGTTCTACTTGGCTTTCAGGGAGCATATGTCTGTTTTGCTTTGGCTAATAAATGGGGGTGGGATAGAATGGAGATGTTTCTGGAAACAGCAGAAAGCACTATGCAAATGTTAGCTCTTCATTATTCTTCCTAACACCAACAGCTTCTTTTCTCCATTGACAGCCCAGAGCCACTTGCTGCCCTGATAACAGTGGCCCAGATGCTGTCAACATCTGTCTGTTTCTCTGGGCCTTTCACAGAGAGCTAGTGAATAAAGGAGGGAGGAAATATCTTATTACAGAAACATGGGAATGATTTTACCATCTCCTTTTCCTACCCATTCCCCACAGACACCACCTCATGGGAGGAATCATTCCCATTCATCTTTATGTTTAGGGTGCTGTGTTCAATGCTTGAATTTTGAAGATGCTTAGGAAACATTGAATATATTAGGATCGAAGATTCATGGGGTTTTGTTCAGGGAGTGGGGCTGTTAGCCAAGTGGGGCAGATTCTAATTACACAGGTAGATATGAGTAGTTTGGGGTTTTGGAATCTGAGCCTATGACTCTTTTTTTTTCTTCTCACATTTATCTTTTTTTTTTTAATTGAGAAAAAAAAATTTCCGCCTCCTCCCAGCCTCCCACTCCTCCCGCCCTCCCCCCACTCCTCTCCCCCTCCCTCTCAAGTCTGAAGAGCAGTCAGGGTTCCCTGCTCTGTGGAAAGTCCAAAGTCCTCCCCCCTCCATCCTAGTCTAGGAAGGTGAACATCCAAACTGGCTAGGCCCCCACAAAGCCAGAACAAGAAGTAGGATCAAAACCCAGTGGATTGTGACTGAAAAAGCAGGGGATAAAGCCTATGACTCTTTTGCTGATAGATTTAGATCAAGGCCAATTAACCCTCTGTGTCTGTTTTCACCTAAACAAAGTGACTGATCTAAGTTTTACAAAGAATTCTTTTTTTGTTTCATTCTTATATCAGATATCTTACAACTGGGAAGGACTGACAAAAGCTTAAAATTTGTGTGTAAATTGGGCATCATTTATTTCCCTTTTTGTGTATTTCTACTTGAGATGTGTCATCATGAAGAAAAATTAATAGTGTTTCTGAATTTCTATTTTATACCAGGAAGTCCACATATCCATTGGTTAACCTGTCTTAACATTCTAACAGTCCTCCTCATCTGGGCGCCAATATTCCTGTTCCTGTCAGCTGAGAACCAAAGAGAGGTCACTCTCTCCAGCTCTAAATACTGTCTTTACTACTGTATATAGTATTTTGCTATTTCTTCATTTTTTATAAAGGCATTGGTTCTCAGAAATTAATTTTGCTAGTGTTGTGAGGGGAAAGTGTAGTCAAGAAACCCAACAGTTCTGAAAGTTTATTTTTGTCCTGCTATGTTCTAAGTTAATAGTCAGACGACTCTTAAGTGAAAATCAGTGGATGAATTGCCCACAGCTCTCCTTGAGTTTTTCTACCAAGAAAAGGCAGTGAGAGTCTCATGAATTCCTGAACATGGTCAGTAAAAGTCAACAGGGCCAAGTGAGACATGTATGATACTTGTGATACTGACTTAGAATTTATCAGGTCATAATACTTTCATAAGATGTTCGGCACTAGAAGAACCCTTGGAGATCTTTTATTATAACTGCATTCTTTATGGATGGGAAAATGTAGGATTTGAGACAAAAATAAAAATAATAAAGACTTGACTAATGCAGTTTATCAACTGCCTTCATGAAACTCACTTGGGGACTGAAGTCTGTGTTTTACATCTATGGTATCACACTGTCCCTCTGCGATGGCTTTTAGAGGAAATGCAGCCTTTCTTGTAGTCTTTCCCTTAGCTCATCCATGCATGTCTGAGATTCTGAGGGGAAAACTGGGTGTCTGGGAAACCACTGGGAGGAGCCTGGGGGAGGCGGAGTCTCCATGGATGTACTTCCTTTTCTTTCTTCGACTGGACCAGCCATAGGGTATCATTATCCTAATACTCTCTTCTCTCTATACTAGAGTTGTAAGAAGCAGTGGAAAGTTTAGCATGTGATGACAGTTCTACCATTTTTTACACCACAGCCCCTGATCCGGGATTTTGGGAAAAGAAAGCCGTGAGTCTTGTGGGAGAGAGCTGGGCTAGCCTAAGATGAATAGTCATTGTAGGGGCTCTGGAAAGAGATGCCTGAAGCAATTAATGTTTGGTGACTTTTCAATTCCAGATGGTGTAACAACTCACATAAAATTATGTTGAAGCAGGTCACAACATAGCACAATATAGTACATTACAGCACATTGCAGTGCAGCATAACACCTGGATGGAGGTCAATGTCCACAGCTGCTAGTAATTAGACGTAGTGCCCTCTTTTTCCCTTGTGAAAATCAATATCTGAGACATAATGTCTTTACCTGGAAACAGCAATAAGTGAACACAGATACTAGAACCTACCTTATGAAATATGGTTAAAGAATTAATTAGCATACGGAGGGACATTGTGCTTCATGCCTGCAATTCTATCACTCTGGGAGCCATCATTTGTATTTCCAGTTCACAAGAAGCTTGGATTCCACATATTGAGACATTTCTCAAAGAAACAAAAAGAGAATTAATGAAAATGATGCATGCAAGTTGCTTAAATACAGCCTTCCATGTTTTCAATATCGTTCTTTGTTTTATAATTTAAGTCCAAAAATTAGGTGTTGACTATCAGATACACAAAACCTATTTTGTATGCATTTCTAGAAAACCTTTATTGCTGCTTTAAAAATAGATTTCATTTATGTAGCACTTGCTGTATGCCAGACACTCTAACCAGAAAACACGTTTTACCTGATCACAACCACACTGCATTGCTATAAGGCATATAGTATCATTGTATTCATTTCAGAAGAGAGGAAACTAAGAAAAGAGAGTCCTTTATATAGTAGCAGGAATAGAGGCAGGATTGTGATTTAAGAGCTGGGTCCTACCATATCCTGTTGAATCTTGAAGTCCATCTTTCTATGAATCAGGTGCCAAAGATAAGATACAGTGACTGGAGTAGATGTTGCCTCTGTCCTTAAGGGGGGTAAAATAGAGTGAAGAATGAGAGTCACTGTGAGGGCCATCCCAGAATAATAAAAGCTGCCCTCAACTCTCTTTTTTATGACAGGTTTGGATAAGTTTCTAACAAACAATGTGGTTTCCCATCAACTGCCAGCTTCTCTTCATTTCTTTCTCAGGACTGAAGGCTTTGTGCTCGGCAGGGATAATCACGAAGTCTCAACTGCTGCAACAGAGCTGCCCATGGCCTTCTGCAGACCCTGAATTTAAGCAAAAGAATATGCTTGAATTAGGATGATGAGAGAAGACAGTGTGGAGTGTGGGTCCCCTAAGCATCAGGGTTGGTCTACAGCTTTGCATGGCTTCTCTTTTGGTGGCTCTGTGGTTTCCAGATTGTGATGGGATGTAGTTTATTTCAGTGCTATCATTCCGCCATCACCCACCGCTGGGTTAGGACGTTCTGATGGCTAAGGATGTTGAATATTTCCTTAAGTGTCTTTCAGCCATTTTAGATTCCTCTGTTGAGAGTTCTCTGTTTAGGTCTGTACTCTTTTTTTTTAATGGATTATTTGTTCTTTTGATGACCAATTTCTTGAGTTCTTTGTATATTTTGGAGACAAGACCTCTGTCTGATGTGGGGTTACTGAAGATCTCTTCCCATTCTGTAGGCTGTCATTTTATCTTGTTTATCATGTCCTATGCTTGGCAATTTCTTAGAAAATTTGGAAACAATCTTCCTCAAGATCCACTTTTGGGTACATATCCAAAGGAGGCTCAATCTTGCCACAAGGACATGTGTCAACTATGTGCATAGCAGCATTATTTGTCACAGTTAGAAGCTGGAAACAACCTAAATGCCCCTCAGCTGAAGAATGGATAAAGAAAATGTGGTACATTTACACAATGGAGTACTACACAGCAGAAAAAAATAACGACATCTTGAATTTTTCAGGCAAATAGATGGAACTAGAAAACATCATTTTGAGTGAGGTAAGCCAGACCCAGAAAGACAATTATCACATATACTCACTCGTAAGTGATTTTTAAACATAAAACAAAGAAAACCAGCCCACAAATCACAATCCCAGAGAACCTACACAACAGTGAGGCCCCTAAGAGAGACTTACATGGATCTAATCTACATGGAAAGTAGAAAAAAACCAAGATCTCCTGAGTAATTTGGGAGCATGGGGACCTTGGGAGAGGGTTGAAAGGGAGAGGAAGGGCTGGGAGAGGAGCAGAGAAAAAAAATAGAGTTCAATAAAAAGAAAAGAAAAAAGGGAACATTCTGAACCCCTCTGAAGTTAGGTCTGAAAGCCTAGACTCTAGTTTCCTGACGATGTAACCTAATGTCTCTAAGATTCACTTTGCAAAGCTGTCACAAGCATTCATTTCTCCTTGTGAACTGAGGGGAAAAAGCAAGGGCATGATGCTAAATACCACAGTCACTTTGGACACAGAATTTATAGGTTTGCAATGAAATTCAGGGATATATGTATTTTGAATTTTAAAATCTCTATACTAACAGTTTTTCTTTCTTGATTGATGCATTCATTAGAGTACCCTGAAATGCTGCATACAAAAAAGTAACTCCTATCCCCTTCATCCCAGACATGGTGCTAAAGGAGGAAAAGCCTCAGCCATGCTGTACAGATGCCACTGTTGTATTGTGATGATGGCTTTGTTTGGAAAATTTCTTAGCCTCTAGATAATAGGAATACACTTGCAGATCAGTGGAGATTCCTCTAGAGGCCAGCAGAAATTCTCTCCTATTTTCCCCACTGTTTAAGAGGTCTGTGTTCTAGCATTGACTCAGTTACACATTAATGTTTTACCTGAGCAGATTGCTTAGCCTGCATTTTATCTGCAGAATGGATGAGCTAGAATCAACCTCACGGATTTTCGGAGAGGACTGCTTTAGTCACTGATGGTACTTAATTTGTGATTACCAGTGATTGTCGTTATTCCACTTAGGAAATGGGACCGAGCTTTTTTTCCTCATGATACCCTATAAAGCAGTGAGAGCCAATAGTTAACACCAAATCCTTGTGACCATTTTTAATTTTATGCTTCTTCTCTCACTGAAACAAGCTTCGAATTGACCACCAAGCAGCCAGGTTCAAATGCTGCCTCTACCACAGGCCACACTTGACCTAGGAAATATTTCAATGCCCTTCTCCTCACTCAGCCTTAAAAGAAGAGGAAGGGCTTTTCTTCCATTTCGTTCCACAGAGCTCTACAATTTCAGAACCCCAACCTCTACCTAAATTGGAGCAATCCATTTGGTATGATTTTATTCAGAAATAGGTTCAGAATAAAACATTTTTCAGAGGCAAGTGTTTAAAAGGTGCAAAACTCCATACCATTTTCTCTAACCTTATGGTCTCTCAGCTGCCATGTATTGTGACATTTGGAAAGTAGGGTTTGAGCTGGGAAAGACTAGCCTGTGTCTGGCTTTGCCGACTTTCCCTCCAGCCACTGTTAAACATCTGTTCAGCGTGGCGTGGGGCATATGCCCTGTGCAGGAGGAATTCACTGGCATTGAGAGGGGCATAGAGGAGGAAGAATCGGGTGACCGTGTGAGGAGGTCTGAATCCCGAACACATCTGTGCTGTCTCTCCTGAGTTATTACTTGTTCCCTCCAAACCAAACACAATCTGTGCCTGCCTCAGGCTCCCTCCTCAGACTGGTGGCAGGCAGCTGGGTACCTCTATGGCCTTCTTTGGTCTGTGAAACAGAGGGATTGGCATAAGCCTTTTGCTTTCTGCCAACTCATCCATCCTCTTCCCAGCCTTTTGCATGCACCAGGCTCCAAAGACACTCTCCTGTTACACAGAGATAAGATACATTAACATTTTTATCCCAGAGTCCTTGGTCCAAATAGGAATTTCCAGGTATCTCCTCTTCATAAGACAGATAAACATAACCATATATAATGGAGAAGACCTATTAAACCCACATTTAATTATCACAAATTAGCAAATGTATACTTTATCAGTAGCAGGAAATACAGAAACAGTAATGTAAGAAGTTGGCTTTAGATCAGTATCCTCACAGTTACCTACATAGAGCCTCCATAGCACAGAGGAAAAATGTATGGAAAACCCAAATTGGTGTTTTCTTTGGTCACTCTCAGTGTCTACTGCTCATGGTGGATGTCACTGTACTCTGAGTGACATTTTCCTCTTAGAATATTTTCTTTCATTTTTTTAAAACATAATCATGCTACTTACTTATTCAGACATTTACATGAGTAAGCGAAATTAAAACATTTCAACTAGATAATGAAGGTTGACTTGAAATTTCTATCCCATGTACATTCGTCGTCTTTCATGTTGCTTCAAAAAGGTAGAAAGAACTGAAGGAAGGAAACACCTATTTGATTCACGGATTCAGAGGTTTCAGTTCATCGTTGCTTGGCCCTGTTGTTATTTCTTGAACTGAAGCAAAGCATAGACAGCAGATCAAATCTTACTTCAAGACAGCTAGAAAGCAGAAAGAAGGGAGAGCTCTGTGGTGAGACAGATCTTCAGAGATAAAACTGCAGAGTCCACATCCTCCAATCAGGCTCCACCTTCCATTGCTTCCACCACTACTCTGGGGTGCATTTGATTCTGGATCCATTAGTATGTTAGTGATTAGGACCGAGTCCTCCTTCTTCCATCCCTTTCTAAACACCCGCTGTTGAACACTGCATGGAGGACCAAACCTTCAATACACGTGACACTTCTACCCAGATAGCAATAAGAGGCTTAGATTTTTTCTCTGAAATGTAATATCTTAGGGTTACTATAGCTGTGATGAAATAACATGACCAAAGCAAGTTGGAAAGGAAAAGCTTTATTTGGATTAAGCTTTCACAGTTCATCATCAAAATCAGGACAGGGACACAAGCAGGGCAGGAATCTGGTGACAGGAGCTCAGGCAGAGGCTACAGAGGAGTGAGTGCTGCTTCCCAGCTTGCTCCCCTTGACTTGCTCAGCCTGCTTGCTCTCTTATAGAACCAAGGACTACCAACCAAGGGGTGGCCCCTCTGATGATTCCTGGGACTTCTCCCATCAATCATTAATTTTTAAAACACGCTACAGGCTTGTCTACAATCTGATCTTTTGGAAACATTTTCTCAATTAATACTCCCTCCTATCTGATGACTCTAGCTTGTGTCAAGTTGACATAAAATCAGCCAGTACAAATAGTGATAGTTTTGAGAGCATGTTGTAGTTGTGTTTGGCTACACACTCATCTGCACATAATACTTGGTAACTTTCCAATATTTTTATGTGCTTCATCTAATCTATTTCTCCCATTCACTCTAAGAGTCGGGTATGGTTAGTTATTGTTGCTAGTTGATTGGTGAGGAATGTAGGCTACAAGAGGGTGAGTCACTCTCCCAATATCTCATTAAAAGGATTCATTTCCCAGTTCTAGCTTCCCTGAGCCTGGCACAGATCAAGGTTCAATATTATTCTATGACAGTTTTCTTCTGAATATGGATGGAAAGTCCCACAGGAACTGGAAGCAGTTTCTCCTCACTGTTACCAGCTGTTCCTGAGGCTCCCAGCTTGCTCTGCTGCACAGAAGGAAGGACAGTTCCTCAAACCAATCATAGACACAGAAGTGGGAAGGATAGTGATAGCATTCCTTCATTAGCTAGGGACAGATGCTATAGTAAAAAAGCACCCACCTCTAACACAATAATTGAAACACAGAAAAACCATGCAGGGATCTGCATCTGTTTGCATTGCAGTGAAATTTTGAAAAGTATATTGATTAAAAAAGGGAAAACAATGTAGATGCTTTTGGAGATGGGTGGTGGAAATAAAGCCTTCCTAGGAAGGTTTTTGTGTGAGTATAATAATAATAACAGCAATTTAGTGAGAACATTCTATTGATGCAGTTAATAGATACTGGGTTTTTAAATTCTTATATCCTCCTCTCCTAAAACTGCTTGAAAGATGAGAAAAGGAATGAAACAGTTAGAGATTAACATTTTATCTTTGCTAATGTAAAAAGCTCTGAGAAGGAATATGTCAGATAGGCATACTAGTCAACCTAAGTACCAAGTGTTTGATACCCTATCATGTGGACATTGTTCTCTTTAAAACCAAAGTGTTAGTCAGAGCCATTCCTACTGTAAAGAAGAAGTGAAGAGAGGCCCGAGTCCTCATTCCATTTCCTCTGTTTCCTTGAGCCCCTAACCTCAATGGGAAGCCTCAGGACATGGCTAGAGAACAAGGAATAATTTGTGACCAAAATAAAAAGGTTCTCCTAAATGTAGTTGACCAAGGATTAGGGCTAGACCAAAAGGATGGGTGCCTCTCTTCCTACTTTTTCCTTCTGCTCACCTCATATTTCCACCCACTCTATCTCTCCCCTTTCAAAGTTTCCCCAAATCTGCAATGTCAAGGAATACCTTATCCTTTCCTTATTCTGCAAACATTTCAAAAGACCCTATTTAGGGTCTTAAATCAGTGCAGATGAATATTCATCCACTGTATCTGGATAACCTCATGCAGGAAATCATTAACCTTACCTAACTTCCTGGGCGAATTGGAAAATCAGATTGATTGTTGGATGCACTTTCACAGGCAGAAAAATGAGATTCAGAGACGAAATCAACCTACCTGTGAGCACTGGCTCAGAAAGTGTCATGGGTGGTATTTGAATTTGACTGCTCCTCGTCTGCCATGGTTTGTCAGGCCTAAAGTACCAACGACAAACCCACCTGGTGACCATGCTTCCTGTGTGAGTTCTGCAGGTTAGAAACAGAACAGGAAATTCCTCAGACTAAATCAGTTTGTGGATGTCTAGATCTCTCAGGGAGATTGAAGGGACTGTATGCACGCTGTGAATCTTTCTGCACAAAAATATTTTTGCCTATTTCGTTTCATTTGAGCCCTAAGCCTTCTCTGTGGAATTTTTTCTCCTAAGTCCAAATGTTCTCTTCCTACAATGCATGTACCATTTGATCTTCTTCTCAGCACAACAAAAAAGAGGCCTTATTTCTATCTGTCTTGGCTATTTTCTTTCCTGGTTGAATTTCTTTAGTTTTAATATTCTGTATGTCTTCAGAGGCTGCTGGATTTGAATAATGAAACCGAACCAGTAGTCTTTCCTCAGTGTAAGAAAGTGGATAGTAAACTGCCAGGAACTCATATCCATCCAGCCTCAGTATTGAAAGCAATCATTTTCAGATGTCATTGGTGAAGGAAATTGACTTGAAGTTATCATGGACTCTAGGTGGGACTTGAATCCATGACTACTATCATTTTAAAAAGAGAAATGCAAAGAGACACAGGAAAGAGTGAAATGAAGATGGACACATAAATTGAATGCTGCTGCCATAATCTAGGGGATATTGATTTAGATTTTGATCAATATAACAGTTGGTAGATCCCCTTAATCAGTAGAAAGAGCATGGTCCACTGGTTTACCCCGAGGATTGAGTTTTATTGTCAAGGGGAAGAGTGACTTGAAGTGTAAAATTATTGGCAGTATTAAAATCAGGCCTAGAGAGAACTCATTGTATAATAAACTTTCTGTGGAAACATCATTACCTAAATTCAGATCCCCAACACTCAATTACAAAGTTGGGCATGATGGTGCTGAGGGCCAGAGGCTGGAGAGCCCTGAGGCTCTCTCTGGCCACCCACTTCTAATCGATCATTAAACTGCATATTCACCTGGAGAACCTGTCTCAAAAGATAAGGTGCATATTAATAAAGATAGTTGGTGTTGACCTTTGGGCTTTGTGGATGCAGGCACATGGACCTGTACACACGTATGTGTATGCACGCATACACCACCCACACAAGAGTAAAGCAGTAGGTAGGGGGACAATTATCTTTGCTATCTTTAGGTTCCCAATATTGTGAGCTCTGTTTTGTTTGTTTTTTTGTTTGTTCTGTTTTGCTTTAAGTTGGGAGTTCAAATCAGGGAGGTGGGGAGGAAAGAGTGAAGCATCCCCACCCTCCCATCAGGAATGCTCCTGTCAGTGTACACACTGGCCTCCTATTGAGTCTGTTGTCTTCCTATTCCTTATTATGCCTGGGCATCTCATGTTTGACTCCCTGCCCCTGATAATTCACAGTCCTGGGGATTTCCTGATCAGTCTCAGTGGGGGAGATCCTGAGGTCTTTATGACAATTGACAGTTCCATCACCAATGGCCAAAAAATGGCAGGAAAAGTGCACCTCTGAAAAGACTCCTATTGTGTGACTGGTAATAGGTTTTGAAGAAGCTTGGTGGAAGATGACAGAAGCACTGGACGCAGTGGCAATCCTCCGGATATGTGGCATTGCTGTGGTGGTTGCAGCTATCTCTGCCAGAGTTAGTGAGTGGTGCTGTTTAGAGTCCTCTTCCTTTCATGACAGTTTCTGTACTCGGCATTGTATACAAATCGTTCTACAGCATATAGTTATTTTATGAGCAAAATCAGAGGCAGGGGATTCCTTGCAAAGAAAATCAAGGTGGCAGGCCTGGAGCAAGGGCTCAAACAGCAGAGCCCTTGAGGACTGGAGTTTAGTTTCCTATCATTTACCTAGATGACAGGTGGGTATGGCAGCTCACACCGAACCTCAACACCCAGAGGTCAGAGACACGGCATCCTTAGAACAAGGGGCTGTGTCCGTTTACTTAATTAGTGTGCTCGGTGTTCAAGTGACCCTGCCTCAGTATATAAGATGATTCTGAGTTCCCTGCCCTGTGGGAAGTCCAAGGTCCTCTCCCCTCCATCCAGGTCTAGGAAGGTGAGCATCCAAACAGGCTAGGCTCCCACAAAGCCAGTACATGCAGTAGGATCAAAACCCAGTGCCATTGTCCTTGGCTTCTCAGCAGCCCTCATTGTCCGCCATGTTCAGAGAGTCCGGTTTTATCCCATGCTTTTTCAGTCCCAGTCCAGCTGACCTTGGTGAGCTCCCATTAGATCAGCCCCATGCTCTTCAGACTGGAGAGGGAGGGGGAGGGGAGTGGAGAGGAAGAATGGGGGAGGGGGAGGGAAAAGGGAGGCGGGGAGGAGGCAGAAATTTTTAATAAAAAATTAAATAAAATATAAAAAGATGATTCTGAGTGTCACCCTCTAACATCTACCTGCACATATGAATTTGCATGCATACCAAAAACTAGGGAGGAAAAGAAGCAACAGCAAGGCTTAAAATAAAGAGGCTGGTCCAGAGTTTTATAGCCCATCAGCTTGGATTTAGACCCAAATTCAGTGCTTTTGAGCTACATCCTGGCTGGCCTCTTTCATGGAGTACTCCAGTATTTCCATACATATGCAGGAGCTGCAGTAGTTTGTAAAGTCTGGAGTTTGGACCAAGTTTTGTTTCCTTTTCTCAAACATCAGAGACTAGCTATATGTAAATATGTTTGCCTCCTAATAATTCCTATAGCATGCATTTCTTTCCCAAAAATCAATAGGGGATTAAAAGCATTAATTTCTTCATTCTTTAAATATGTCTGGTCTCTGGCTGAGCATAGGATTCTGAAATAGTTTAGGAACATCCCTGGGCTCAAGGAGCTAACGCTACTTAGAGAACCATCCTATTCATTCATTCATTCATTCATTCATTCATTCATCTTTCATAAATAGCCACAATTATTTGTTAAAAGCCAAGTGTACTAAGAGTTATTCTTTTTTATTAAGAAGAAAATAAATCATTGCCATTTATTAATAATCAAAATTCTATTCCTATTGGGGCACAAAACATTGAACACATTAGCATGGAATATAACCGAGTGCAGGAAAAATAGGATAAGGGAAGCCAATTGAAGACAAGGGGAGACAAGTCTTGGAATTGAGCGAAGGTGAGGGCTCTATGAGAACGGGCTACAGTGAGAAGAAAAGGCTCATGAACAGAGTCCCGGTTGCAGGTTCCTCCCCTGCCTTGGGGCCATACCAAGCCTTCGTTTCTCTATTGTGATTTTTAAAGACCTTGCCTATAGGAAACTTACTTTACATGCCTTGACTTTGAGTTCTAGACTACAGTGCTACTTCAGGAATCTCTATAGTTGTCGTAGTGCTGACGGTTGGCATAGGGGTGGTAATCTCTTTGTAGATTTGGGAGCCTGCACTGAGATGAAGGATGAAGGCTATTCTTATCACCCCCTTCTCAGCATCTCCTCTCTGATGGTGACAATTCCAGGATGGTAACAGCACATGGATTTGGACTCTAAAAGCAAATGTGTGCTCTGACAGTAACCAACCCTGCAACAGGGCAGAGTGCCCTGTTGGAGGCTTAGTATCCTCAATTGCTAAATGAAGTTAAGGATGCCTAACCTATTTGGCTGCTGCGGCTGTCAAGCTTATGTTTCCTAAACCATCACGAATATGAGGTGTGGATTCTTTGTTGGCTTCTTTAGTTTATAAGGACAAGGGGCAGACTAGGGTTTCTGATTCCTTCTTCAGTGCATTTTTTCTAAGCCAGAATTCATGACACCATCATTCTGTGAGCACTGGTGCGTTAGATCCTCTTTGTGCAGTTGTGCAATTAATCTTCACAATGCTATCATTCAGTGGAGACTATTGTCTTTTGCTTTCAAATGGAAGAGCAGAGGCTGCAGAAAATGCATTGACTACCCAGGGCTTTCCAATTGGCAAATGGCAGTGAGGACACTACCACTGTTGCCTACTGTGCTCTCAGTGGGCTCGCTAGCAATCCAGTCCTACTTTGGGTGGGAATATACTTGATTGAATGGGCAGCTCTCCTCCCTTTTAATTTGTCTTTAATTGGAGTTCCAGGGAAGTGTATTTTATTCCTACTCCCTCTATGATTTGCACTGGAAGCTGTGTGAAACTCTTTGCTCCTCCCTGTTTCCCCCGGCATAGATTTTATCCAACTGTGTACGGTAGTAATTATCTTCTTGCATATCTGTTCCCCCAAACAACCACAACTTTTTCAAGGGCAAATCTGTGCATTTCTAAATGCAGGCAAAGAGTTTGCACAGGGTTGAGATATAGCAGCAAGGTGTTACAATTAAGACCTTGAACAGGAGGAGTGTGAGCTTGAGGCCAGCATGGGTAACACACGGTAAGTTCCAGATGGGAGTTAGGCAGCGTTGTGTGATCTTATTGCAAAATGGAAAACATAGTGTCATTTTGTCTAATCTCTCCCACAACTCATTTGGGTGAGTGTCACTATTCCCAAGTTAGAGCTGGGAAAAATCATAGACTTTCCTAAGGTCATAACACTGGAAAGGTGAAAAACAAGATCGAGACAAAGTGAACTGTACTCTGTCTGTTTCCAGATGTGCTTTAGCAATGCAGACCTAGGAATTTGGGCAGAGCCCCTCCCTGACCCCAGTGTCCATCTGTTTATCTCAGTACTAAAAGAATGGGAAGAGAATGAATCCTTCTCAGTCTCCTACCCCCCCCCCCATCATTCATCCTTGCAAGTGGGATCTGACGCAGAGCTTGAGGGGCCACCTAAGGATATGGAGTGGGGTACTGATTTATGTTAAATGACCTGTGTGAATTATCCTCTGCTCTTTGTTACTTACAGATGGAGAATTGCCAGACAGCTGTAGGTGTACTTCAGCCATCGAGCCAGGGAGAGGCATTCATAATGGATGCATTCATTCATTCTTTCAACGATCTACTAGGTGCCATGAGCCATTCACACTCATTCTGAAAAAAATAAAATAAAATAAAACCTGGCCCTTCCATTCATTGATTCTCAGAATAGACATAAAGTGGGTGCGTAACGACACCTACTCACTGTCAGACCCTGGAACACATCCTGAGAAATATATAGCTGATTAAGAGTCTGCTTAAGGGAGCAAGCTGTATGCAAGCTGCACTACAGTTTCCATGCTCTATTATAGACAGGCATGCGTCAGTGGGGAGAGCAAGTGGGCACTTGACCCAGCCGGGGAAAGTATATTTTGGAGAATCCGTGACTCTGGAGTTAAGCCTTAAAGGACTAAATAATACAATCAGGTGGGGGCACTTTGGTTAGAGGATCAGTTTGATCAAGAATGCATAAGCAAGTTGTGTAACTGCTGCAGCGCCTTTACCAGATTTGCGATGCCAGGCCAAGAGGCAAAAGAAAAGCCTACAGATTTTCCATCTGTCCCAAGATCTCCAAGACCAATTTTGGCTTTCTAATCTTCTAGAATATCATCTAGCAAGGATGACTGCGGTCGGCCATTTGGGCTAGTGTTGCTGGTACACACCTATAATCCCAACATTGGACAGGCAGAAGCAGGAAGATCTCACATTCAAAGCCTACTTGGACTAAGAAGCAAGTTCCAGACCAGCCTGTGTGGTTCTATCGAAAATATACCAATTAATACAGAGGTAGCGAGAATACTTTTAAAAGCATGCAGTTTTACCTTCTCACTCCAAAGAGGAGACATGGGCATACCTCACAGCCTGGAGGCAGAATTGCATGCAGCTACACCATCAAGACTATCTCATACCATTGGGTATGGCAAAAAAAAGTGACCTCATAATGCTTGATGATTTTAAGGGAAATAAGGTTTGTACTCAACAATAGGAATGTTACATCTCCTTAGTTGTGTCAAATGCAGCTCATTGTGTTGAATGTGGTGATGTATAACAATATTTCATTGTGTTCTCCACATGTCTCCTCAGTTACATGTTAGTAACCCTGCTTGCAGATGAGAAAGGAGGAAATGTAAGTCAATTAACCACAATAGAGCCATGGTCCCAGCTAAGCCTGACTGGCTCCTGGCCAGGACTTCAGGCCTGAGTGTTCACTGGCACTCCTTCGGATACATTGCTACAGGATTCAGATATGTGAATATTTAGCTCCTTTTCCGATGTGACCAAAAGATAGCTAAGTATATTTAAACTGGAAGGCGGTAGGTGGAAAAGGAATACATTCAAAGAACAACAGTGTTTCTGCCTTTTCCCCCTTTGGCGTTGTCTTGGGAAATGAAATATGCATCTAAGACATACATGATAAATTGGTGACTTGTTTAAAAGAAAATACTTTTTATTTTCTTTAATGAGGCCTTCTTAAACAGGTCAACCATTATATCCCTAGAGGCAAAGAAATAAATGTAGATAAATGTAACTAATTATATACATGCAGAAGGGTGTGGGTATGTAGTTACAGATGTGAATTTGTATAAGTAGCTTTATGCAACACCTTATCTTTTAATGTGCATTTATCTTCTTATAGCTAATTGATTGTTTATGCATAAACACATCTTTTATTCCATTATGGGCTAAGATCTTGCATAACCAAGGGTATATTATTCAGGAAGTCTTTAATACTTAGACAGGTCATTCTCTGGCCCAATGACAGAATTCAGACCTCATTGTCATCATTGGTACTTTCTTCTTCCCCCGTCCTGCCAATCAATCTTTCTATTCTGTTATGTAAGTCTAATATCAACCACAGTTGTTAAATAGTTGACTGCCCACCTCTACTGCCTTAGTTTCAGTTTTCCTAATCGCTCTTAGACCTGGGGCTCTCAGTTGTTGGTATCAGTTATCCATGTACTTTGAACCAGTTGATTTTTTTATATTACTTTCCTGTACATTTAGTTCATTTTTCTCACCTCTGCTCATTCCTCACTAGATGATAACAGCAACCCTTTACCTACTCCAGCTGAGAAAACCACAGTTATCCCTTTTCCAAATAACTCCAGGAGCACAAATTTAAAACTACTGTTTAAACTTGCCATCAGAAACCTTTGTGGCCTCCTTGATTTCTGTCTCCCTGCTACACCCAATGTGATCATTCTGCAGGTCACAGCATCTTTTTACCAGCCTATAGCAGAATTAAACTGTACTGAGTCCTCATGAGTATCTTGAAAGTGTACATTGGAGACTAGGTTACTCATAAAGATGGAGACCTGTGTGACAAGCACTTGAACTCCATACCACCAGACTCTCAACTGAGTCAATGAGGGATGAACTCGATCTCTGTCTAGCTCAGAATTCATTGTGGTAGGAAAATGGTTTGAGAGTTACAGAAGAAGGGAGATAAAACCAAGATCACTCGACATTCATTAAAAGGATCACAATGAAAGATAACACAAACTGGAAGAAAATGGAAGGTCACAGGACCTCTTTCATTAAGCAAATTTTCTTGATTGACAAGCTTATTAGCAGCTTTGGTGGATACTGACTATAAACTCTGCCTTTGAAACCTTTGTGGACATGCTGTGATCTTGGCCAAATCACTTTCACTTTTTTCCAGTGATAGAAACACATTTCTTATCTGCACCACAAAGGGATCAGATTACTTTCTTAGAGTCCTCACAGCTTATGCATAGACTGAAGCCCCAGAGGGACTTCTCAGACAACCTGGAGGCCTGTGCCATGCTACCAAACTAACTTTGTCACTAGGCATCTGGCCAAAAAGAACATCCTCTGGGTCACCTGCCTAAAGCTATAATGGGGCTGGCTGCCAGGGACCAGAAACAAGCGGCAAGAAGGGAAGGCCATTACTTGGGAGAATATGCATGTTCACAGCCCTGAGGATTAAAGGCCCGTGCTCTTATCACTGCTGAACAGAGTATTATAAATCCAGTCTTAGAATACAAAATCCCCTGGCGGCTTGGCCATTGTGAGGGAATATTAAAAAGGCTGGAGACAGAAATAATCAGTTTCCGAATGACACATTGTCAAATAAAGCGTTTTCCACATTATCTTCGTCTTTCCTTTCTCTTGCTTCTTCTGCCATGTCTGGATATTTTAACACGGAAAGCAGATGAAAAGAAGCCAGGCTGAAAGCACACTAACTCTGCCTTCTCTGAGTTCTCTGTTGGTAGGGTGTTGGGAGTGCCAGCTTTTAGACTCAGCAATTTATGAGTGTTAATATTGTTTGTGTAAGCAAACTCAGAGAAGGTGCTCAGAGAAAAAGCAAAGCTGCTAAGGGGTCATACAGATTATCACCAGGAGCTCCATGCCTGCTGTGGTTGGAGCTAATGACAGGGTCTTGTATTTGCATTTTTCTGATGTGTCAGTGAGGTTTTTAGGCACCTGTGTGTTTCTTGCAATTTCTGTACCAGCAATGCACCAAATACTAGCAAAGAGCAGTTTAGAACCAGGACTGGAAAGCAGTCTGGTCAGGCAGGCAGATGATCTGCTGGCAGCAGTGTAGTCAGTTAAATGGGAGCCCTCAAAGACGGAGAGGAAGGAAGAGGCAAAGATCCTGTGATGGTTCATGTGAATCACAGAATGATGAGAGTCTGAGAAGGTGTGTATACAACACACCTCTATATGTATTTGTGAGTGTGTTTCTGAAGAGGTTTAATGCAGTGGTAAAAGACTCATCTGAAATGTTGTATCACTATCCCATGGGTTAGATAGAATAAAAGAGGGGGCAAAGAAGAGATTCTACATTCTCTCTGTCTCTTCTCTAATGCCATAATATATAATGGACTGAAACTATCAGCAAAATAAATATTTCCTCTTCCCTTCCTTGCTTTATCAAGTGTTTATTCATGGTGATATAGAGTCAATGAGATGTCCTCAGAAGACATAATCTCTAAACTGAAAAGCTGGGGCTCATAATGAGCACGTCATCTTCCTGCTGCTCCTACAATCAACTATCATAAGCTAGGTGGCTTAGAACCAAATAAAGCCACTCTCTCATAGCTCAAGCAAAATGCCATCAGGGTCACTGATTCTGGATGCTCTGTTGGAGAGTCTGCTCCAGTTTGTGAATGAAGGCCCATGGACCAGTAGTATCCTTTGCTTGTTTGTAACTAGGTCACTCTAACTTTTGGCTCTGTGTTGACCTTACCTTCTTTTTATGGGTTCCTGCCTCTATATTCTCTTGTCCTAAAAAGACAGAAGCCATTTTGTTTAGGGTCCTTTCTAACCTCATATGCTCTCATCTTAAGGAATCACATCTACAAAGTTCCAATTACCAAGTCACCTCTTAAGATTCTGTGAGGGCATGTTCCTCGGGGTACCTAATTCACTGCACTTTAGGTGGAGGGTCAGTGAGTTGGCATAAGGGATCATCATATTATGGGGACAGGTTAACCAGTCAGTTTGCTCTAGGGTTAGTGATTCCAGGCAGGACAGGTAAGTCTTCCCAAGAATGGAAGCGTGTGAAGGAAGCAGAAGCCCAGTCATGAATGTTACCGAGTGCCAAGCTGGATGTTATCCTGTGACTGGCTAGAGTAGAAAAATAGAGAAACTAAATGAAGGAGGCTTCTTTCTGTGGTGGAGACCTTTTACTCACATCACATCTTGTCTTTTTAAATTTTTAGCACAATTCTTTACAGTAGGAATAATCATTTGCAAAGGAGCCTATTGGAGACTTGTCACGGCCATCAGCAAGCAGGGAATCAGAGCATCACAAGTCCAGGGCACAGCGTTTTCACATTTCACCCCTCTATGCCCTCATCCTGGCTTGCCTCTGCTGGGAATCTGTGGCCCATTTTCAGAAACTAAATAGAAGAAATAGTATGATCCTGCAGAGAGATTCCTGAGGAAGGAAGATTCCAGAAGAGAAGGGAGGTTGGGGGATCCACCTTTTCTCTTTTATCTCTTCCCTCCTCTCACGCTCAGAGCACAGTTAAGTTTCCCGATCAATAAAGAAGTAAATCAAATACCTTTGTCCTCACTTGTGCACTTTCAGACTCATGCAAAGCAGCTACTAACTAATAGACTGCTGTGTTTTCCTGGGATTTTCAGCCGTCATCCATCCTTATTCATCTTTAAAAAAAGGCCCAAGATGTTCCCTCCTTAAAGTAGATTTGGGATCTGGTTGTGCACCAGCCCTGAGCCTTGGCCTCTTCTTGATTTGCTTTATGAAAATCCACAGTCCTCGGCACCTCATCTCTCCCTTTCTCCATGGCTCCTGCTTTACTCTGAAGGATTTTCCAGTCATCAGGAGCTGGGTTTGCTCCTGCTGTGTGCTCAGGACCTGGATGCCCCAGCTCTGCTAATACATCAATTGCTTTTCCTTTTTCTCTACTTGTCTTGGTGAAAGAAGCTGGAGTAGGAATGTGGCTCCCTTGGTGTGTATAGCATCCTTAACCATTGCTGGTGACTAAACACTCTATTTCTCCCTGCTGAGACACTCATCTTCCTTTTAGGAGATTGTCTAAATGAGACAACGGTATAGCAGTGGTCTCTCACGGTCCCTATGCTAATGCACAGTCCTCCAGTATGTAGTGAGCATTTTCCCACACTTTAGATTTTGACCACCAACCCTTTAGTTGACTGACTGAGAACATTTATATCTCTTGCTTACCATCTGCCAGTTTCTGGTGAGTTCTCTACACCCGTCAGCTCTCAACTCATCTCCTTTACAAAGAAGCTTTTGACTCACACATTTCATATATACTTGAAAAATTATGCTTATGCATATCTACATAAACATATGTGATGGAGATATGTTTAATTTGTCTTATTGGTTGCTAAGTTCTGATATCTAGGGAAATATTCCTTGAGACCTTAATGTAGATCACTGCCAATATCAAGGCACGATGTCAGTTTTCTTGCTCCCATCCCAAACTTATATCTAGCTACTTTTGAGCCCCAGACCCTTTGGGAGATGATACATCTTTCACTATAGTGAGTTTTGGGGTCTTTTATAAAAGAAAATTACAGTTTAATTGTGTGTGTAGTCAGCAGGATGTCAGGACCACGTTAGTGAAAAGACAGTAATATGTCTTAATAGTATCCATTGCAGTCACCCTCTCTCAAGATGCTGTGTTCAAGGTTAATTTCTGATTCCTTGGGGAAAAGCTATAGTGACCAGGACTTGGTTGTGCCTGCACTAAGATTATGATCTAACTGCTTGAATGAAATGGAAAGAATATAATCTTTAGAATTAAGAAACAAAACCACACAAAATTAATTAGTAAGAATAATGTTCCAATTCCATTTCCACACTATGCCCCCTTCACATATAACCAGGGTGCCCCTCTCCCTGTGTGGTATCACACCAGCAGAACTGAACAGAGTGGCACCTCGTCTCTAAAGCGTGGGACATGATACAAAGGGAGGAAAGAGCGATAATTCCAGTGCAGGTTTTTCTGGCATTGTGGAGACTGGGGGGACTCTAAGATGCCTACTGTCCACCGTTGGCCAGGACCAGGGAGGTAATGCATATTTGGGGAAGAGTTTCCCCTTAGGAACTGGTAGACCAGATTATTTCATGAATTTTACAAGTCAGTTTAGTTACACTTGTAAACAAGGCACCATATTTCTCAGTAATGTATCATCTGCAGAGGTAGGAGGTTAAAGAATTAACGTCAGTTTTCTTTAAGTTTCTGAGTAAAGGAGCCTTACAAAGCTTTGCTTTCATTCCCGTTTATTCACTCGTTCTACTACATTTTTAAGCACCGACTTTGTCCCAGGCCCCTTCTTGAAAATCAAAGACTAAAAGGACTGAAAAATGAACACAATATAAACTGTAGAAATGTTTGGATTTGATAATGCAATCTAATACTGTCCTAAGGTTGTAATAGGGTGTATGGAATGTTACTACTGCTTAAGCCCTTGGGGAACTCATTTTGTAGATAATAAAATAAGGCTGAGAGAGTTTGATGGATTATCCTGGGGCTGCTTAGCTTGGAGGAAGAAGAGGAAGGCAGCCACCTGCATTTAACAAGCAAGATGGTTCTAACATGGCTGTTAGCAATGTCCTTTCTTTTCACATCAAACTTATAAAGAAGGATGAGTAAGACTCTTACTCATTCTTGATGACTGAGGAATGAAAACATAGAGAAGTCAAACTGTTTCCTCAAAGCTTCATGGTTTGTTGAAAAAAAAAAGCTGGCCTAGGAAGTAGTGTCTCTCTAGCTTTAAAACCACAATTTTTGTAATCCGTAGACCCCAGGCTAAGTGAGGCAGATAGGAAAGCAGTCTGCCCTACAAACAACAAACCAATGGCCCATATCTGTGCTCTTCTTTCTTCCTACTCCAGGGTGGACTCATTGCACTGCTGCTCCTGTTGCTGGTGTTCACAGTGGCACTATATGCCCAGCGGCGCTGGCAGAAGCGCCGGCGCATCCCCCAGAAGAGCGCAAGCACGGAAGCCACTCATGAGATTCACTATATCCCGTCAGTGCTGCTGGGCCCTCAGGCCAGGGAGAGCTTCCGTTCCTCCAGGCTTCAGGCACACAACTCGGTCATTGGTGTACCCATCCGGGAGACCCCCATCCTGGATGACTACGACTATGAAGAGGAGGAGGACCCACCCAGGCGGACCAACCATGTCTCACGTGAGGATGAATTCGGCAGCCAGATGACCCATGCCCTGGACAGCTTGGGCCGGGCAGGGGAAGAGAAAGTTGACTTTGAGAAGAAAGGTGAGCCCCTTTAGCATTCTGTCTTTCCTGGGGAATTCTGGGGCACGGAGAGAGGTGCAGGGCTTGGGGGCATAAGCAGGGTCTTCCCATATCAAACATTGTGAATCTTAGACTTATCTCTCTGCTCTGTTATCATACTCTATGTATTTTGGTTCTTCTTCAATGGCAGAGCTAAAGAGTCAGTAACTGGACTTTTGAGGACATCAGAGTTCACTGTTCAATATCTCTGAGTGTTTCTTCTTAACTGCCTGCCTTAACAGTCTTCTCACTGCTGAAACTATGGCCCATTTCTGCACATTCTTCTTAGAAGGTTTTGTGTTTTCTTCTGTGGAGCTTGAAAACTGTTTTTGTCCCTCTTGTCTATAAAGAAAGTGAGGTTGATCTTCTTTCTCCAAGAAATACGTAGGGAATTCTGACAAAAGAAAAATAGAAAGTGCCCATTGCTTCTGTAAATCAGCCTCTTTAGCCTTTCCCAGTGAAACCCACGTCAGACCTTTCACCATCCAGGAGCTGTCTTCTGGACGGAGATTATCATTTTTCACATCTTAGAGTGTGACACCTAAGCTAACACCCCCTCCTTTTTTTTGTCCAGCTGGGAATGTTCCAGTGTGAGGAAAATAGAATTTTCACTTTCCTCTGGCTTAATGACATAGCCCACACCCCAACATACTCTCCAGCAAACTTCAGATGGAAAACAGAAAGCATCTTTAAGGGAGAAAAAAACAGGTCACCACTAAATAGTCTTGTTTACTTTCTTCTTCTTCTCACGATGTCCTTCCTTGCCCCCTCCTTCCCCCTTTTCTGCTCTCCCTAGAATGGAGATAGTACATTGTAATGGAGTCTGCACTTAAAGCATGCCGTTTGTCAGTAGGTACCACAGTAGAAACAGAGTTGATATTGCAGTATCGCCACTTCTGTGAACGTAGGCAAGTTACACACTCCTCTCCCACCAGATGGTATGGCTGCAAGTATTCTGCTTTGAAGAGGGGCTGGGAGGCTTTAGTGAGTTAAAACACAGGAAGCCTCAGATTTGCAGTCAATGCCCCCCTGCTACCTGCTTGATGTTACTCACTTCATCTCTCTTTAAATTGGTTCCAATGGGACAGATACTGTATTAGACCTAGGACAGAAATATGGAAGACAGACCTCTATCCTGTCCTCAGATAGCATGGTGAGATTCTTCCTGGATCAAGTCACAGGGGGAACGGTTAAGAAACAAAATGCAAAGCCCCAGGTCTCTCCATGCCACACAGCCAGGATGTGGCAGGGCTGAGAGCAGAGATCCAGGCCCCCAATCCTTTAGGAATTAAAGCATCTTTTACTGTATAAAGTTCTTGTCAACCATGCATGAACAGGGTGGGTCATAGGACATCCAACTGACTGTCCATTTCTCTGTGGGACTGGTTTTTCCCAAGCTTTGTGCTTCTTAAAATGGATAATTAGTTCATTCCAGGTTCCACACAATTTAGCTCCTGGAAAAG
>NC_022016.1:4217627-4228334 GCF_000317375.1 Microtus ochrogaster
GGGGTCCAGTGAACTTAGTCACTGAGATGTCTTAGTACCTGTGTCTTTGAGATCACCCACTTCTTAACAGCTTAGAGGTCACTCTTCCTTTGTTGTTGTGTTTGTTTGTTTTTCAAACAGAGCTCTTTTAGACAAAAAAATTGTTCTCAGAGTCTCTGAGATTTAAACATCAGTGTTGAAAATGCCAGTCGAAAGTCTAAAGAAAATGAGAACATGATTTCTGAAAATTAGGCATTGGGGTAGAGTATAGGAGGCAAAGGAACCCCAACTTTCACTCCTCAGTTTGCTAGCCAAATGTCCTAAAAATGAAACAAACAAAAATCTTGTTAGATGTTATTTGTCTCAACATCACAAAGACTTCCATCTGTCCTTGAGAAGGCAAATGCCAGAAGCTGTTCCTCAGCAGTATGGTTCTGAGTTCACAATCTTTCCTTCATGTGCCAGAGATGGACAGTACCACAGAGATCTAGCCACCTCAGTGCAGTACAAGCCTGCACTCTGTTGCCTCTGGTGATCTACAGAGAGAACCATGAAAGTCTGTTCTTTAGAAGGTACAAAGTAAGAACAACATGCAGAGATGGGCAATCCGTGGGCACTGAGTATCATAATGAAGTTAAGAAATAGGAATAGGCTCCAGTGTATTAAGTAACATGGGTTAATTATAAGTTACAAGAATTTATGGAAACCTAGCAGAGAATTGTTTCAAGGTTCCAAACTCAAAAGATAAATCATCAAGGAAAAAGAAATATAAATTATTCTGTTTTATCATTGTACACTGTATACCTTTGTGGAATCACCATAATATCCTCCATAAGTATGTATAATTGTAAAAAAAAAATATTAGGGATGCAAA
Source organism: Microtus ochrogaster (assembly GCF_000317375.1). Lineage (NCBI taxonomy): Eukaryota > Metazoa > Chordata > Mammalia > Rodentia > Cricetidae > Microtus > Microtus ochrogaster. Next base: position 4,218,481 of record NC_022016.1, read on the forward strand.
AAGTGATCCTACAGTCTTTTGAAATTATATTGCCAGAGGTAATTCTATATGCACATTTTATTCTTGGAACTTGTCTTGGGCATTATATTGTCTCAGTCCAACTGAGTTGTACCAACCTTCTTTTGAGCTCAAATATGGAGGTTTGCAAGAAGCAGTATGGAAACTGAAGGGAGACACTTTTAAAGTGATAGCTTCTATGGTTTCATGGCTCAAGGATATTGAGAAGGGCTGATGCTCAAATGGGATGCACTGATATACTGTATCCACTGTTAGCAATGGAAATGTTTTTCTGATGCTCATAAATGCTAGTGGTGTCCCTGAGCTGTGTATCCAGCTAGCACATGGAACTCTCCAAATCTTCCTCCTGACCAGTAATGGCTTTGTGTTTGATACACTGATGGGATGTTTGCTGGCTGGTGAGAGTTTGTGAGGAGAACATTCTGTGATGCCTTGATTACTTTTTTTCTCCTTTTCATTATTTATTTTTCTTGCTTTATAAATAATACCATTCAAAATTTTCACTTCCCCCTCCTCCCATTTCCCTTCACTCCCCCTCCCTCCCTCCCCCTTCAGTCCTAACTAAGAGAGATCAGGGTACCCTGCCCTGTGGGAAGTCAAAGGCCCTCCCCCCTCCATCCAGGCTTAGGAAGGTGTGCATCCAAATAGACTAGGATCCCCAAAAGCTAGTAAATGCAGTAAAGGCAAATCCCAGTGACATTATCATTGGCTTCTCAGCTTGCCCCAGTTGTCAGCCACATTCAGAGGGTCCAGGTTGATCCCATGCTCATTTAGTCCCAGTCCAGCTGGCATGGTGAGCTCCCATTAGATCAGGCACACTGTCTCAGTGAGTGGACCAATCTCTTGTGGTTCTGACTTTCTTGCTCATATTCTCCCTCCTTATGCTCTTCAACTAGACTTTGGGAGCTCATTCCAGTGCTCTGATGTGGGTCTCTGTCACTATCTCCATCTGTCACCAGATGAAGGTTCTATGGTGATATTCAAGATATTCATCAGTCTGACTATGGGTCAAGGCCAGTTCAGGCACCCTCTCCTCCACTGCCCAGGGTCCTAGCTGGGGACATCCCTGTGGACACCTGGGAACCCCTTTAGAGCCAAGCCTCTTGCCAATCCCCAAATGGCTCCCTAAATTAGGATAGCTTCTTCCATGTTCCCATATCCATCCTTCCTCCATCTCAACCATCCCACTCCCACAAGCTCTCCTCAACCTTCTCCTTCTCACTTCTCTCTCCACCCCTTCCCTTCCCCCAACTTCAACCCCACCCCCATGCTTCCAACTCCTGCCTGCTTGTCTGCTTACAATTTGAAGGAGTATCTATGTATCTATATATGTTTTTCTTTTGGTTCATCTTATGACTTAGCTTTTCTAGGATCATGATCTATAGGCTCAGTGTTTTTGTTTATGACTAGAATCTACTAATGAGTGAGTACATCCCATATTTGTATTTTGGGGTCTGGATTATCTCACTCAGGATAGTGTTTTCTGTTTCTATCCATTTGCATGCAAAATTCAAGATGTCGTTGTTTTTCACTGCTGAGTAGTACTCTAATGTGTAAATGTGCCATACTTTCTTTATCCATTCTTCCATTGAGGGGCATCTAGGTTGTTTCCAGGTTCTGGCTATTACATATAGTGCTTCTATGAACATAGCTGAACAAATGCTCCTGTAGTATGATTGGGCATCTCCTGGTTATATTCCCAAGAATGGTATTGCTGGATCCTAAGGTAGGTTGATTCCCAATTTTCTGAGAAACTGCCACACTGATTTCAAAAGTGGTTGCACAAGTTTGCATTAGTATACTGAAACTCACTTTAGTATTTCCTGTGTTGGCCATTATTTTAAATTTTTGCAGTAAAAGGGAGATATCAGACATCACAGTATGTATCGTTACTTACGTTGTGATCTAGGCAGATATTCCTGCATCTTGTCAGACAATTTCTGTAAGGCAGACATATTCCTAAGTGCTGAATTGCTGCATGCAAGAAAATCCACTTTGATCATATTAGACCAAGCATGTGTACTCATTTTTACAATGTATTTTGTATTCCCACGGGATTGTATGGAATATTCTCTACCAAAGTATCTCCTACCCCATTCCATTTATTATTCTTGTAGTATCATATCTTTATTCATATGGCTGCCTTCATTTTATATGTGAACTTTTCTCTCAGTATATTTTGCCCCTCATTAACATTGGTACTAATTTCTTCTGTTGTCAATGTTTGGTTCGCTTACTTCCCCATTGTAATAGTTCCCTGAATGAAGAAATGCTTAAGAAAAGCTTTCCTCTGCTCATCCACATTACCATATGACCAAAGGTAGAGAAACTAAATACATTAATAGCATTATTAAAATAAATACATTAGTAACTGCATTAGATATAAGTAGTGGGCCCCACAGGGATGGGTGCAAAGTTATCACACAGTCTATGAGACACAGGTCCAGCAGTTTGAAATTGGTTGTGGCTCGGGATGATAGTCTAGTAATTCTCTGTGTCTGTAGGACACAAGCTAGGAGGGTGGGGAATATTAGACTTTTATTGAGTACCTGTAAGTCTCCTGTTATTTCCCTGTGCATTCTCTCATTAAGCCCCTGTCATTACCCTGAATGGGAGATGTATGGAACTGTTGGGTAGAGAATTATTGCTGCTGCTGCTGCTGCTGCCTCTGCTGTTATTAGCTCTCACTAGCTGACTACTCTTTGGGAATTTCCAATGGAGTTTACCATTTGAATTTCATGACAACCATATAGAGGGGGATGTATTAACATTGTCCCCACATCTCACAGGATATGGAAAGAAAGTGAGATTAAGTGATGTGTTCCACTGCCAGTGGCCCCACAGACTGCCTAATCCTCACAACTTACCTCCACATTCATTGGGCCTAATTTGGTCCTATGCAAGTTACCCTGGTATCAGTCCAAAGTCAGTGATCTCTCACTAGCTCAGTTCAGCTGTTTCTATGGGTATCACCATCATGGTCTTGACCCCTTTGCTCATATTATTGCTCCTCACACTTTGGGCTGGTCTCTGGTAGCTCCGCCAAGCACTTCGCCATAGATCTCTGTATCTGCTTCTTTCAATGGCTGGATGAAGGTACTATGATGTCGGTTAAGGTAGTCATCAATCTGATTACGGAGAAGGCTAATTAGGCATCCTCTTCCTTGTTGCTTAGTCTTATCTGGGATCATCCTTGTGGATTCCTGATAATTTTCCTAGTGCTATGTTTCTCAATAACCCTTTAATGGCTCCCTCAATTCCTAGTGCTTTATCTGGCATCTAAGAGCATAATCTTTTTGGAGGTATATCTTGCTCAGCCTAGATATAGTAGTAGGGCATTGGTCATGGCTCAAAGTGAAGTGTCAGACTTTGTTGACTCCCCCTGGGAAGTATTACCCTTTCTGAGAAGTGGATAGAGAAGTGGGGTAGGGGGAAATTGGAGGAAGCTGGAGGAGGGAAAGAAATAGGAACGGGGATAGCTATGCAAAATAAGAAAAGATTGCATTAAAAATTCTTAATAAAAAAGAGATAAAATATTGTTTTCAAGGTCACACAGCTTTAAAGTAGTTAAACTTGAGCATAGGAGCTTCTCTGGTACCCACAGGGCAGTGACTAGGTGCAACACTCTACTCAGAGCTAGGGGAGCCACTGTTTTCTCAATTGTAGGGATTCCCAGAATACACAAAGTTTGAATCACTGACCAGTGTGGACATTAATAATCTTGGTGGTCATCATGTAATCTCTGAGACAGGAAGCAGCTGCATAGCAATTCCGAACTTCTAAATTGGCAGAACAGGATTACAGCACAGGATTTCATTGCTTTGAATGGTACCCAATCTACACCAAACTCGTGTCTGATGTCAGTAGAACACTTCCATCACAGCAATGTCATGTCTCTCGAGACATCCCTCAGTGAATGTCAGGTAAACACCATCTGTGGGTGGCTTTTATGTGCTCTCATATTTCTTTCATAGCTAAAGCTCCCCTGCCCCAATGCCATTTTTTTTTATTTTTGCATTTTCCCCAGATTCTGTAGCCAGCATTTCCAGATCTCCAAACCTAAGCCCACCCATCCCTCTCCAGGCCACACTTCTCTGGCTGGTGCCCCCCCCCCCTTTTGGCTCTACCGCTTCTGTGGCCTCTCTTCTTGTCCATTCCTCACACAGGAACCACTCTGTGGTGGTTAATTTTGCGCACTATCAAATCAGTTCTGAGATCTCACCTGATTGTCATTCTCTACACTCTGACCAAAATGACATTTTATCAGCTCTTTAAACATGCTAGTCTTCCCTAACTGTAGACTACAGGGCTTTATATCCTTTTTATTATTATTATTCTGTGTGGTCAGCTTGCTGTGCCTGTCACTCAATCATAAATCTTATTATCTTGAAATTGACCAACCTGTCCACCTAAGGGACCCTTCGCACAAACTTTATCGTATTATTCTAGGATACTCTATCTTCAACTTCCCAAACTCCATTATCCCTAGCTCCCTTCATGACAAACACTACCCAACTGAAACCATATCCATCTTACTAACTTCCACTGAAAGTAACAGAAAGCCTAGGGAACTCTATTCCTATCGGATGTCCATCTAGACGACACATAAAAGGACCTGTCAAGACAATGCTGGTGTAACTTAGAGGGCAGAGTACGCAGATGTGCATTGCTTATAGCAGGGCTATGTTATAGGTTCTCACTAAGCTATTTCAGAAAGATTCTCCAGCAAAAGAAGAAAAGTTTGCAATGAAAATTTTAAAATGTTTTGAGTTAGAATACAAAGAAATGAGTCTTGTGACATTTTCATACATTCATATCATCATGTTTTACTCTTTCCCTCCCCCATTTTCTTCCCATATTCCCCCTTTTTCCTTCTTGCTAGAAAGAAAACAAAAGAGTGTAATGGAACATGTAGGTCATGAAAACAGAAGGGGGACCTCTTTGGACGCAGGAAGAAGAAGAATTTTCTTGACACCAAACTATCCTGACTCCACTACATTCAACTGATGTCCTGTCCAGTCTTTTAAAGTACCTTTCCAATTTAGCACTGTAAAGTGCCCCTTGCACTTAAGATGCACCCCACATCACCCTGACTCCTGCATGAGCCATCTTCATAGGCATAGCTAGTTAGAGAGGAAGATGGGCTGATAATGCCTGCATCTTCTCTTTGAGCACACTTCTCCCTCCTCACTCAGTCATTCATTCACATTCATGCATACTCTTAGTCTATGTTGATGGTCACCTGTGTGTTACTGTAAAACAGCAAAAAACATAGAAAATGGCCTTTCCCTAGGCACTTAGAAAGGGAGAATGCAGAAATAGCTGCTATTTTCTGTTGGTGACATTTTCATATATTTGATAATGGATCCTCATCACTTTGACCCCAGTACTGTCTCATCCTCCTTTAACTCCCTCCGAAACCCATCTTTCCCACAAATCCCCCTCCTGCTTCTATACCTTCTTTGTATGTGTGACCCACTGAGTTCAATTAGAGGTCTTGGCCTGAGCTCTCACATCTTACAGAATAGCTTCATAAATTGAAATGGCTTGATAAACTGTTACTGACATTTTTGAGACACGGCTTTACTCCCGCTCAGAGAAAGTCAGTCACTCACCTGTGACATAGGATTTTGATGATGATTTCTTTGTGGCCACATCACTAGAGTTCATGTTTACTGCACTCTATACTGTCACACTGTGCTTGTCCCTGAAGTAACCTGAGTAACATCTGGCAAAATGCTTTCCATATCTACATTGCCCCCTTGAGTCTTACTTATTATGATCACATTTATTGATGCATTCAAACAAAAGCTTTTGGCCATTGGTCAAGGATGGCAAAATGGGTGTGGGGATTAGACATAATTTAATTAATCTTTTCTAAACAGAGCCTGAAAAATTGTATCTTAATCTGTTGTCATTCCATTTCCTATGTAGAGCTGCTTAGGAAATAATGGGAAAGACCTTATTTCAAAATACATTCTTTATACCTAACCAGGTCAGAAAGTATTCACAATGTTGTTTTGTACCCCGAGTCATTGCTCCTCAGTTGGTAGGCAGAGCAGATGGCAGGTGTGGAATGACAGCAGACTATTTTCCCTTCAGTCAATCCTTACAAGGAATGAATTGCTTAAATTGCTCATCTAAGACCAAACCTTGGATAGCACCTTTATGGCCTCACGCTCCTTAGGTCCTTGGATCCAGTGTGCAAACGGTTAGTCTGGGCCGAAGCAGGGAAGCAGAGTCTCTAACAGATAGGAGTTTAGTCTTCCAGGAAGCTGGCTTCAGCTGTCTCCATAATCGGTAAAATAAGATATAGTCAGAGATTTGTCATGGAATCACAAATAGGAATGTCACCAAAACTATCACCAGCACCCCTTAAAATGTCACTTCCCAGCATTAATTTCAGTGATAGCAAAACAAAGAGATGCCCTCAGAGCGTGTGCTCTTCATCCCTCCTCCCCCAGGACCCCTTCCCATGGCTTTGTCTCCTCTGCACACTCCTCTGCATCCCGTAGCTCTCTATCTCTGGGGACCCACCCGGCATGCTGACTTGATTAGAGTGTGTCTGGCTAGGCAGCCCTACCGCACAGTGACAGATGAGGGTGAAGGAGGTTTGATAAATGTCAGGGGCTTCAAGACAGTTCCCTGATTGATCAGAGCTAGAGCAATTTCCCAGCATCCAGGGACGTGTACCCTCCTATTTTGGCCTTTCCTGCTATAGCTGGAAATGACCCGGTGGAGGCTGCCTGTCATCGAAGTCCAGGGAAGCTCAGCCCCAGTCTCCTACGGGACCAACTGGCCTCTTTTGCACCAGCCTCCCATGCAACCTCTACATTGGGAATATGGAAGACTGACTCCACTGCCCACAAATATCCTTTTCCCCTGATATGTGCTAATCATAAAAGCAATGCACATACTCATTATAGACAGCTTAAAAACAAAAGAGCACATCCTTTAGCAATGTATCACATTACTGTTTGAGCCTAATTTTCTATATTTTTCCACACATTATTTTATTTCTTTTACTTCAATCTTAGATCATAAGCATTAAACATATCTATATTTCTATCTCCTCATTGCTTCATCTTTTATTAACGAACACTTAGTTGCTTCTTTGTTTGTTTGTTTGCTGTTTTTCAGTCAACAGAAAATAATCATGTTTGTATTTAAACTTTCTTTTTTTCCCTGGATATATTCCCAGGGATAGATTTACTAATCAAGTGATGGAATGTTTTAAAGTTCTCAATACATAATTAGATGATGTTTTCATGCACACTTATTAATAAGGAAATATTTCTTCCTTTCTTCCCTTACTAAGTCAACAATTCTGATCAACCACCTACTTTGTGTCAAGAAATATTTAGGCCACTGAGGATAAAATAATGAAGAAAACAGCTTCAAGCCTCTCTCTAATATGTTTTCTACTGTGAAAAGACTATACATAAATGACAAATGTATATCATCAAACAATAGTTTGGATGGGAGGCAAATAAGAGAGGACTGGAGTCCTCACTTTACTAGTGATGCGGTGTTTGAAGGCAGGTCTGTAAAGAATAAAGAACAAAGATAGTGGGAAGTTGGAGAAAGGGCATTTTGAGGAGTAGGAATAGCAAGACCAAAAGCCTGTGGTAGCAGTGTGCTGGCAGGTTTACGGATGTGAAGGAGAAGCACGGTGAAGGAAGCGGTGGGGTCAGTTAAATCACATTAACACTGGAGCAAAGGGCTTAAAGGGCAGGGAAATAAGCTAATCCGCTGTCACAGTGAGTGCACTGGGCACCGATGGAAAGAGAAAGCACCAATTTCTTGCTAAAGTGATTAGAAATTGAAAGCAAAATGAAGAAGAAAGTTTAGTTAAATGTGTATTTAGTTTTAAGAAGGAAGGGTTAGATTGATCTGGGGATACCAGCAGATAGGAAACTTACCCTAGAGTTTCACAGATAGAACTCAGTCTCCACTTATTTAATTGGTTATTATTCTTGTTTGCATACAGGTTGTATTTAATTTTGATCTTTTTCTGGTTTTTGTGTATGCTGTGTATGTGCATGCTTGCATATGTGTATGTATGTGTATGCATGTGCATCTCCGAGGTTGATGATGAATTAACTGCAATCACTTTTCTACCCCATTCATTGGAGAATGATCTCTCAATCAAACCTATAGCTCACAGATACTACTGATATGACTGATACTACTGGGGTTGCTAGCCAGCTTGAATCCCCTGTGTCTGTCTTCTGAAGCTGGAGATATAGGGAGGCTCCCATGTCTCCCTGGCATTTACATGGTGCTATCACTACTAAGCCATCTTTCCTCTCCTGTATTTAAAATTTTTGAAACAAGGTATATAGTAGGTGAGTACAGGGTTTGTCAAAAATCTTCCAGTGCAAAAGATGCATTGGCCACCTCTGTCCTTAGGCCAAGAATTACTTGGAAGAAAATGTGTATTCAGATAAGACTGAGGAAACCAGGCTACAAACCTATGTATCAAAACCACATCAGGAAGATGTGGATTTCAGAAGAATGCAGAAGTTATGCTCAATTAAGAGAAATACCTCTGTAGTCTGTAACATACCACATAGACAGAGGATGCCAGGCTCATGTGGCTCTGCTTTCTGCTGCTGTGCCGTCATCAGTAGGAGTTGGTTTGGAGGTGCTCCTTCGAGAATGTTCCTTGAGTTAGCCATTCTTGCTCTTCCCGGGGGTCTTTATGGTTTATCTCTCCACTCCTTCCTTCATCTTCCACTCTGTCACTGAGTTCATTTCTTAGTAGTTCGCCTAAGATAAACCCGTGCCCACATACATGCATAATATCTCCTAAGCTCTTTTACCCTTGTCTGAGTTAACTTTAACTGTTAATTTGACACAGCCCAAAGTCATGTGAGAGGAGAAGCCTCAGCTGAGGAATTCCTTGGGACAGAGTGTCCTTTGGGTATGTCTGTAGGAGATTCTCTTAACTATTAGAGATAGATAAAGGCAGACTTGCTCCACTGTGCTGGGTTCCATCACTAGGCAGGTGGTGTTGGGCTGTATAAGAAAGGTGCTTAAGTATGAGCTTGACAGAAAAGTCAGCAAGGAGTGTTACTGAGTGGCTTCTACGTCAAGCTCTAGTTTGAGTTCCTATCCTGACTTCCTTCAGTGACAGAGTGTGACCTGGCAATGCAAACCAAATAAACCCGTTCCTTCCCTAAGTTGCTTTTGGCCAGAGTTCGGTCCTGCTTTGCTTATCATTGACTTTGCCACCATTAGGCACATTGTCCATATTTGCGTGTATATTGTTTCTGTCCTTAGGAATTCTATGTATTTTTCTCAGTGCTAGATGCATATTGTTTAGATACCACTTGTGACAAGGCAGAGCCCAAGGAAAGAGTTACGTGACCAGATGAACTGAACAAATGAATCCACCAATGATTTCTCCAATGGTTTAGTTCAGCTTCTTCAGGGGTTGAAGGAATCTGACTCTTTAGTTCCAATAATGGAGGTTATTTTCAGTTGCAGTAGGGATATTAGGCTCTCTGAGCTAAGACTAAGCTAAGACTTTTGTCAATGATAAATTCTTATGTAGTGCTCAAAAGAAACAACGTTGTCAGTAGCTCTAATTTCCCCATGTTCAGATAAGAAAACTAAAGCAGAAAGAGCTCCTGTGTCCTGCCCAGGATCAGGAGACTCGTAGACTTAGAAGCCATTTTTACCAACAGTCTGCCATCTTTTCTGTGGAAAAATATAGTGAACAGGCTTGCTCTGAAAAATAGCCTCAGCCTTCTAAATTAAAGAGCCATTACTTAGATATGACACAAGTGTGTACATTATTTTTGACTTAAGAAGCTCTCATGCAATCTCCT
>NC_022016.1:4228493-4233502 GCF_000317375.1 Microtus ochrogaster
CTCTGCCTGCCAATCTGTGTACTCACCTTTTATCCCCTATCTCTGTTCTTGCATCTGCCCACCCCTGTGAGACACCCCCTGCCTATCTCAAGAAAGGATTTGTCATGCCTACTACAGAATTTTGTGATGGACAGAACTGCATGCCAGACTGCAACATTGTGTACGAGCTCATTGGAAGCTGTGTGTTTTTGCTCAGATCACATCAGTGTTGCCGGGGTTGTGGAGTTTTGGGGACACACAGAAAGGTGAGCCTCAGGCTATGAGGCACCTGCAGCTGCCTTCACTAAACTGGGCACCTGTGGCTACAGCAGACCGGTAAAGCTTCAGATCCTGTCCAGAACAGCAAGGATTCCATCTGCTCAGCGCAGGGCTGGTGTGCCCTGCTTCTGAAAAATCTGGTTTATGAGAAGCTCAGTTTAGCAAATAGATAAATCGGGTACTGACAGATTATTTTCCTAAACCGTTCTTTATTTTACAAAAGCATGCACCACAGGTCTGCTTTCAATATGTCGTACTTCACTGGTGCATGGAAAAGACAGAGGGATTTAACTGACTTTTAGCTTGCCTGGATATTTAAGGACTCTGGTTTAAAAACCAAAGAATAAACGTAAAACAGGGCTTTCTGAGACTGGCCAGAAGTAGAGTCTGGAAAGGCCATATATAGGACAGGTGCATCCATGAATGCCGTCCTCACAGAGTGCCGTGTTCTAGGGATAAGTTTATTGGCTTCTTTTGGTCTCCAGTTTTTAGCTAGGAAACTGGCTTGGCAAGAAAACAAACTGTCCAGGATTTGTCTTCAGGATCCTGTGCAGTAATATTTGAAGAATCTTGTACAATCCTGGGGAAAACTCATCCCTTTCCTGAGCCTTACTCTCCCCATCTCTATGATGAGAAGCTTGGACCCCTTCAGGTTTAAACGTGCTGATTTCCATTTCTATCTCTTTTGCTAGAATACATGGACATGACTAATGGGCTACATTTGGGAAGAGATATTCTTAGGAAACCCTAGATGTAAAGGGAGTCTTTCTTTTAGGCAAACTTATCTCCTCACAGTTCCCTACAATGAAATGATGCAAAGGGGAAGAAGGGCATCCCAACTAGCAATCTGAGTCTTTTAATAAGTGGCAGAATCCTGTCCGCAGCCTATGTCAACAGCCTCCTGGCTCCATGGCTGTTTTGTAAGTGTCCCACAAGGAGGTCATCAAAGAGAGATATCACTTCCTTCTCATTTCCCCAGTGAATGGAGCCTTCAGAGACCAGATGTATCCACTTCATTATAATTATGTTTAAGTGCCGCCTGGTTGGCGCTGTTCATCACCCTGGGGAAGCAACCTCAGCTAGGGGACAGACAGCCTGCCTGCTTTGGCTCAGAGTAGCTCCAGCTGTGCCCTTGACAGCGAAGGCTGTGGTCCTCCTTGAAGACCACAGCTCTCCCTCAGAAAAGAGAAGTCAATGACTGGGAAGGGAGTTGGGCACCATAGTGATCTGTCCTCCCAGCAGGCACATGACTTACGACTTGATGGTCTTTCTCTCTGTGACCATGCAGTTCTTAACTAGGAGGTTTCTCAGAAAAGGTAAGAGGGCATGCTCACAGGGAAGGTTAACCTGTGTTTTGTTTGGCTTATACCCAAAGTCTACGGTCCCACTCTAACACATGGAGAAGAAACAGTTTCTGTATTGTTTTCTCCACTCACCAGAAAAAGAAGTCTCCATTTGTAGGAGGGTCAGAAGCTGACAGTCTTTCTATAGCAAGAACTTCATTTTTGCCACCCCAATTTTTCTTGCATGGCATTTGGTAGAATGTTGTGGATATTTTTTTACAAGTAAAAGAGTAAGGTGGGTAAATTAGGAAAGATCTCATGACATGGGCAGACTTGAGGCCGCAGAGGATCCAAACATGAATGTGAAGGCATGGAACCAAGATACTACTTTAGGTTGTTGGCCAGGAGTGGGGTTCTGATGCAAGGCTGCCCAAGCCAACTCTTGAAATCTACTGATATTCAGTACCTATGACGGCAAATTAGAAAATGTGCTTCTCAGTGCCCTCATTTCTAAACAGGGAAACTAAGAACCATGCATCCCCAAGCTGTCCTAATACGAAATGAATTAATGTGTGTCACTAGGCTTTGAGGAGAGCTTATTGAAAAAAGAAAGGTTCAATTACTGTTACTGTTTTTAGACTCTGAGTCCTCTGTTCAGAGAGCAGGCCCTCTGATGCCTCATTTAGCTCTCACAAATATTCAGCAACTCGTTCCTTCATTCACCCACTTCACAAACCGTCATTAGGACTCAAGGAAAAGGAATGACCATGGCCGGCATGACCTTTGTCCTTGGCAACATTATCCTCTAATAGGGACATCAGATTAGAGTCTTGAGACCTTAACGAGCACATCATGCACTTACTGACTCCATTAACACAGAACATTCCGGAAGGGACCTCATTGAGTGATCTTGGTGAAGACAGTGTGTGCTTGATCTGGGTTTTAGCTGCTCAAGAAGGTCCTTCTGAAGGAGGAAGATTTAAGATGGAGTCAGGAGGATGTATGTATGGTACCAAACTAAACCCAGGGAAGTGAGTTTAACGTTGAATCAGTTCATCTGATGACCCAACAGACAAGTGTGCCTGGAATCCATACAGGGGGTGTGGGTCAGAGAGTGCTATTGTGTACTGAGGGGAACTGATCCATGACACCTTTGCAGAGGTGTGATAGAACTGGCATGGAAGGGCTAGACCTGCCTGAGATGAAAGCTATTCCTGCAGCCCTCTCGAGGGTGCCATGGTTTTTCAGGGAGGAGAAGACAGCACTGGACTTGCAGGAGGGTGTTGGTGAAAGTAGTAAGGGACTTAGAGGAAGAGAGGCAGGCTGGCAGCGTCCAGCTAAATCTGAACCTGTATCTTCTAATTCCCCTGAGGTTACAGGGTGAAACTAGATTAATTTCAAAATAACCCTGTTCATGCTCCAGGGTTTAATATCTCCCATGTCTCTGGGGTCATCGTGGCATAAGGAAGCCCTTCTCGGATCAGTGGTATATAAAGTGTTTTCAGTTTTTCATTATTCTGTGAGTATGAGTGTGTGTGTGTGTGGTTCCCTCCACCCCTGAAGCATGCTGAATTCACTGAGAGAAATGCATGGGACCAGGATGAAATCTTATTTATTATTTGGAAGGCATGCATTACAAAATCATCTTTCTCTCCCTCCCTCCCTCCCTCCCTCCCTCCCTCCCTGAAGCATGCTGAATTCACTGAGAGAAATGCATGGGACCAGGATGAAATCTTATTTATTATTTGGAAGGCATGCATTACAAAATCATCTTTCTCTCCCTCCCTCCCTCCCTCCCTCCCTCCATAAATATGCATGGTGCTGGCCTAGTCTTCCCTCCGCAGGAAGCATGGGAAGAGGAGAGAAAGCCTCATGTGGCTGGTGTCACAACCCTGCCCATGGCTGCTGGCACCCCATTAATCAGGGGGAAACAGCAGCCTTGTGAACTGTAAAATTAGCAGCCCCCTGACAGTCCTGGGGCCTGGTAGAACAGGGACTCCATTTCACAGCTGGGAGGTACCAGCATGGAGTGGGTAGGAAGGGAAGCAGGCCCAGTCATGCTAGCCTGTCAGGATTCAGGCCTGAAGTAAGTGTTTGAGAAAAGCTACCTCTTGATTAAGGTAAGGGTGAGCAAGAAAGCAACTCACAAGCAACGGAGCATACAGAACAGGAAAGATCATTTTATCAGGTACCCTGTGCCTGCTATCTAATCATCCATCTATGGATGCATCCCTGGTATCATTCTATACTCTCCTTGTGGATTTCTTTATTCAACCATCATGTTTGTATCATCCTGAGCTCATTTCGCAGATCTATGTAAACAGGATCTCAGAGAGATGCACTGTTTTAAGGACCAAGATATGGCAGCAGACTGAAGGAATTCTGTCTGACTCCAGAGTCTCTGTCCTGTATCTACTATACAACCTGGTCTGCAGGATGATAGGATTTGGAAAAAGACACAGAGAAGGGGAGTTGCATATTCAATGGCCTTTTATGAAATGTATACCCCATCCAAAGAATTGTATCTCTGTGTTAAGTGATGAGGCTTACAGAGTAATTAACACTTAAGAGAAGTTCTGGGCTGGGAGTAAGAAATCTGGGTAAGGGGGGTAGGGAGATAAATTATTGATAAAATCAACATACTGCTTTTACAGAGCATTGGAGTTACATTCCTATACCCTCCTTAGGTTGCTCACAGCTTTCCATGACCCCAGATCCAGAAAATCCGTCACTCCCCTTAACACACACGCACAATCGTGCACACAAAACTAGAAGTAAAAATAAAGTCTTCAAAAGAAAATTTGGCTAAACAGTTGCAGTGGCTAGATGTGTTTTGTGGATGCGAGCAAGGTGCAGTCCTCACTGTATAGCCTTTTGAAGATTTGAGGTCAGTTGTTTGACCTGTGTGCGTTAGTTTCCCCATGCCCTAAACATTCACGTAAGCAAACTTGCTGGGAAATGGCTGCAATGGTTACCTGAGAGTGTTTGATAAGAAGTCTTGAAGCGTGCACAGTGCAGAGAAAGCTGTCAGTTAGTGATTGCTGTCAGGACACTGGCATATGGATATGAAAGGTCATTCTACCCTCACTCCGAAAGTAACATTGAAGTGTGGTGAGGGTGCCTGAGTGGACGTCCCCCAGAAGAGGCCATGTGTCCTGAATCTTGAAGATGTATCTACCAGTTTATCCAGAGATCATTTTTGGCAATGGAAAGGGAATGATAAATTTAAGAGCTATAAGAAGAGCAAATTTAAAGAAGAAGGGGAACAGTGAAGGGGGAATGGGGACCTTGGATTTTGTCAGGAAGGTAGGAGAGAGTCATTAGAAAATAAAAACTAAAGTTTTCTGTATTCAGATATTTTTCTTCTTATCAAGTTTTGGCCAAAGACAAACATATAGGCATCCCCCTGAATATTAACCTTCATCAGGCGATGAAAGGAGACAGAGACAGAGACCCAAATTGGAGCAC
>NC_022016.1:4233946-4246250 GCF_000317375.1 Microtus ochrogaster
AAAAAAAAAAGAAGAAAGTTTTGGCCAAAATAAGAATAGGGAAAGGAAGATTGATGAAAGACCACTGCTCGGATGCAGATGAGAAGCACGGAGCCTGCAAGTACCCACAGAAGGCAACACAGTACTGGTCTCCCATTGGACCTCCTTGTGTATTATTATAAGCTCTGTTGCAGATCAGCAACATGAATGCAACACTCTTCCCTGGACCTAGATTTCTGTTAAATGAGACTTAGTGTTCTCTCAGGGACCATCCACTTCCTCCATACTGTGGTTTTCAACTGGAAGGGCAAAGGAGAAGGAGATGTAAACAAAACAAAGGGATAGGAGTCCAATCCAGTAAATCCCTAAGTGCAGATTGTCAACAGATCAAGAGCAGACACCTCAGGGTGTGACGAGAAACCTGCAGCTGGGATTAGAGTATGAGGCTGTACTGTTTCTATTCCCTGGTCAGAAACTGATTGGGATAGACCAAGAAGCCCTGATATCCTTATGATACATTTTTTATTTTTTGAGAGAAGGATGGGACCTACAGGATGAGGAAGAGCACTCAAAAGGGAAACAAGCATGAGAATGGCACTGATCCCATTCTCAGTACAAGTGACGGGGAACAAGAACAATGCAGTAGGACATTGTTCTTGAATATAGTAGGATGCTGCCTCATCCTTCCTCTTTATTACATGGCAGATTGAAATGGCAATTCCCTCCATATTATTTTACATATTGACTTTATGTATATAGTTCTGGAAATATATATATATATATATATATATATATATATATTCATGCGTATATGTATATGTATATATTGTCTTACACATCCTGTGATAGTAAGAGAGCTCCCTGAGAACCAGAAGATTAGGCATGTTTATATATGTACTTATGTGTAGTGCTATGATTATCTCCTTGCATAAGGAAACTCTTAGTTTATATTGGATAGATATATTAAAATGCAATAGTTATGTGTAATGATGGCTACAAAGCATTGTGCATAATAACACTTATCTCTGTTACAATTCTGACAGTGTCTCTGCCGCATCTACCACTAAATATAAAAAGAGAAAAGAAAAGAGGAGTTTATTAGGCTAGAGGCATCCTGTTCTAAATCCAGAGCCAGGTTTGTGATTGTGTGATGGGCTAAGGAGCCCTGTCTGCTGTATTTGTGTGTGAGTGTGGGGGAGGGGTGTGGTGAGTATTGACATAATGAGGTTTGTGCTGCAATAGGGTCTGATACATTGACTTCCACCTTCCTCCTTCTTGATGCCCTGGCTTATTAATTGTAATGGTGAGGATTGTAGTGTTTGAGTGGGTAGGACAATGTCTTCTATTCCTTTTCTGACACCAGAGACCTAGATCCTTGCCCACTGATTCTGTTCTACACAGCATGTACTTGTTTCTTTTTAGCTTATGCTCAAGGAGCTTATGAGGAGCCTGAGGTACCTTGTTTCTGATCTTTTCAATGTTTGTTCTTCATATTGGACACAAATCATTTGATTTCATGACTTTAAGACAGAAACCCATGACATTGGGTTTTGGGATATTGACATTGCTAAAAACAACATCCAAATATTACATTTGTAAAATCTACGTGGCCTTTCTGTCTGTCTTATATCTTGTTTTATTCTGCTCACTCATGTACACTGAATACTGACTCTATTTCAGACACAATACAAATGGTGGGGGAAGAAGAAAGATCAAAATGGAGAAGTTCTTGTCTTCATGGAATGTTTATTCTACTTGCTAGCATTGCCCATTAATCACATGAACCTGTTCATAGAGAACAAAATGAAAGTGGGGACAGGTGAAGAATGAGAAGGACTGAGGATCTAGACTTGAGTGTCTGAAGGACCTCACAAAGCATCAATTTCACGGTTGAAACAGATCCTATAACAAGCAAGGTATAGCATAGGAATGGAGTGGAGAAAGAAAAAGGGAGAAATACAGACTTTGAGACAGGAAGCCTTGCCGAAGGCCAGATTGCAGCAGTCCTCAGTGGTGATAGCGATAGGCCGAGGTCTTCTCCATTTGTGAAGGGTTACCACGATAGGGGATGGAGCAGGAGTGACAAGTTGAGATTCACTTCCTCAGAGATATCTGTTATTGATCAGGCATGTACGGAGATTCAGAGGATGAGCACGGATGCTGGCAGGACAGTTAGGGGATTACAGAATGTCACAGTGACAGGCCTCATGAGTACAAATACAAGTGGTTATAGTGTCCTGTGTACCAACAGCATTGGCAATCTTCCCAGATAAGGGATGCCCAATGGTGAAAATGTGGATTTCAGGCCTGGCGTCTGAAAATAGGCAATTTGCTCACTCTTCACCAGAGTAAGATATTTTAAAATATAGAGATCAAATTCCGGGTTTTGCTTTGAAATATTTGAAAAATATGAGAAAACCTGAGTTCCCTAGGGAGAATTGCTGTAGCTCTCTCATTCAGCATAGCTAGAGATCCAGACATGAGCAGGAATAGTGAGCACTGTTGCAAGCAATAAGCTGTTTTATGAATGTAACTGCTGCAGGAGTCAGACTTTGGCATCTTCACCTGGAGAACATGAAGCTGCTCTGTGCCCCTGATTTTATACAATGGCATAACAGGGTAGTGAAGAGCCAGGCTGCTCAAGTTCTATTCATGATATTTCCACTTCATTGTAGCATCAAAATGTTGTATTTAACTATTTGGTCTCCCAATGTTTTTATAGATAAAGTAGGGATACCGATATACAAATAGGTCATAAAGCCTACACTGCCTGCTTACATATATTCTATTTTCAATATAAATTTTGCAGCAATTCACTGTAATTACATAGAATATGTAGTGGTAGGACTATTCATGTCTCATACAGGACACAGAATGGGAACATTGTCTCAGGTCAATGTTTCAGGAGCCAGCATTAGAATTGCTGTCTTCACTGGGTATTTAATTTACTTATATTAGCCATTTAATTATCATAACCAGTGTGTGTGCATGTGTGTGTGTGTATGAGAGAGAAAGAGAGAGAGAGAGAAAGAGAGAGAGACAGAGAGAGAAACAGACAGAACGAGATTTTCTTGCTTAGAATTCTAAGTATTCTGAGTGTATCTCATTCTTATAATTTTTATTTTTATATTGTTCTATCTACTTCCCTTTTGAAAATATACATTTAAAATCTCATTGTATATCTCGGAGAGATGGATAATCAGTTAATAACATTTATTTATCTTGCAGAGGCCCTAGATTCAATTCCCACACCCATTTGGCAACTCGCAACATGCAAATTCCATGGCATGACACGCTCTCCGCTAGCTTGTGTGGGAACCAGGCCTTCATGTAGCTTACATACATAAATGCAGTCAAAACACATGTACACATAAAATAAGAGTCTAAAAATTGTTTAAAACCAAAAATTCATTATAAATATTGCTTTATTTTCAATTATGAATTATTAAAGCTGTATAATAAACATAATATAAAAAACATTTTATTATTTTCACCTGAATCATAAAAAATATAATTATTTATGGAATGTATCTTTTTTTACAAATACAATATTAAACAACCTATCTAATCATTTATTCTGATTTTATTGCTCATTATTGTAAAAATATTGTTTTCTGCCCATTTGAATGTTTTGCTTCATATTCTTCATATTCATGCTAGCATCCAGAACTGTCCTGTGGTTTTTAAACTTTATTGCTTATGCTATCTACCAGCTTGTATAAAACTTGTAGTTTCCTACATTCTTGATAACACACACTGGATAATTTTCATTTTACCGATCTGTAGTCTGTGAAATTATAACGTTAATGCGGAGTTAATTTGCATGTCAGAGATTTCCAATGAGCTTAAACATTTTTTCCTACATTGAAATTTCTTCTTCATGTCAGTTTCCTAGTATGGCTTTCGCATATTTTTCTGATAGATGGCTTTCCCTGTTTCTTTCTTTAACTGATTGGTGAAGATTCTCTAAAATTAATGACAATTACCAAAAATTTTAAGGTGAACGGGTCTCTGTCATCTGAAAAGGCTTTCTAGTCTACAACTTTTAATTTTTGTGATGAGAAGCATGTCTAATTTCAGGTTTTCCCTTGATGGCTGCATTTTTCTACTTTATGCTTCTTGTGAAGTTACTGATGGCGTCGTCAGCTACCCTGATGTCTTAATGACGCTCTTCTGTCTTCTACATTGGCTGAGCATTTTCCTGTCACTCTTGGTCTTTAGCCTTGGGATTTGTGGTGTGCCCTCATGAGGATAACTAACTGTTTCTGTCTACTTCCTAGAGTTCATCTATGCCCCACGGCCTCTTAAAAGCCCCATAGTGAGGCAGGCTTTCCTGTATGAAGAGCTAACTCTCTGCGCTCTTGCTTTCTTTCCCACGACCATTCGTCAGCCTCCCTTCTAGCATCCCACTGCTTTTAGTTGTTATAACTGTATAATGTGTTCGTACCACACCAGGCAGGACCTATATATTGCTCTTTTTATATAATTATATCAGTTGTTCCTTTTCTTTCCTCCCCTATGTGGATTTTCAGATAAATTTATATTTCATAAATAGCTTGCTATGATAGGGATTGGCATTATATTGAATTTACAATTTAATTTACAAGATTCACAAAACTTCTCATCTTTGACATAATATATTTCCTTATCTGGGCTTTCCTTTATGTCTGTGAATAGAGTTTTAGATGTTATTTATACACATACTACGATGCTTTTATTATATCTAATTTCTGTGCACATCACTGCATTTGTTACTATTACAAATGATACCTTTCACTTTTATTGCATTTCTTAATTATTGTTTTCTGGCCTATTCCAATGCCATCTTTTTATTGATTTTTGTATCTAGAAGATGCAATGCATTATTTTGTTTCTTTACGCCTGTGTGTTTTAATTTCCATGTGAAAAAAGCATGTAATTTGCTATTAATAGTTGTTTTGAAAGTCTGTATGTATTGAATTTGAATTTTGTTTTTATCTCATAATGCATTTGCAGGCTGAACCTCCCTTCAGTTTAGAGTAAAAATCCTGATAGAGCATGCCATTGACTTGTACCTGACTTTAAAAGCAACACTCTCAAATTGTATTAAACAAATTTTATTTCTGTTTATAATATCTCTAAATACTAAAGAAATTGTGATTTTGGGTTTAAGTTTATGAATTATTGTTTCTTAACCATCTGCAATGATGAATTTTCTTTTCCAGCCTGATTGCAGTGCATGGCTGTTAGGTCGACCCGTTTATCTACCCATCATTATATTTTTAGCATGGTTATCAAGTTTTAAGTTTGACATCATCCTCGTTTCATAAGCTGCAACTTGCACAGTCTTTCCTCTTAGGCTACAGTCCTACCATAGATAACTATTTGTCTAGGCAACTGAAGGGATGCTACTTAGCAAAAGTTACAGTTTCATTTGTGTTGGTAGAGGCACAGTATCCTTGTCTATTCATCTGATGAAATCTTTTGACACCAACTGTAATGATTACATGTCTCTTTCTTTTTTCCATTCTTTAGTTAATTTAGTAACAGCTATTTTCCCCAAGATTCATGGTGATGTGTATTCATGGGCATGATGCTTTGTAGTTTTACTGTTTTTTGTTAAATATTTTTCAGACAGTATTATATGTATTGTGTGTACCTGTGTGTGTGATGACTACATGTGTGCATGCTGCGTGATGACAACACATAACCATGTGTCTGCATGCATCTCTGACATGCCTCTTATCTTTCCTTCCTTTTTAATTTCAAATGTGAATTTTACAAATTTGCTTGGGACTTATCTCTATATATTATTGGCTTTATACGTGTTTACTGCTGCTCTTAAAATAAACTCATAACTTGTCCATACTCTATCATTGACTATCAGGTTTCTGTATACTTACCTGTCTTTAATTTCCTGAGTTAAATGTCCAGCTCCCTCATTTTCTTCCTTCCTTGTGCTATGTGCGTTGCTATAACTTCTGTTGAGTCTTCTTTTGTCTTTAGTTGCTAAGTTTGGCTCTGCTGTGTTAATAATTTTATTTAATTTTTAAACAGTTTTTAAAATTTCTTTGTTGTTCTCTTTGAGCAGTTAATTATCCACAATGCTTTTATCTAACATTTCTAAGCTTTAAAAGCCCAAGTCATCGACATTATTTTTTTATTGGATCCTATCAATCATTTGTTAATTGTGAGGCTCTTGTTTCACCCGGGGTATGGAACTAAGTTTCTAACTGTGCTTTAGAAACAGCATGTTTTTCCTAACTCTTCAACATGCTATTTCAAGAATAAGCATTGATACTGCCTGGTAATTTTACTAAATACATTTCTAAATCTAATATTTTCTCTTCTTGATTTTTCCATGATTGCTACTGTTGGTCTCAAGACCAATGCAAAGAATAAAATCTAACTCAAAACTATAACAATCAATTTCATCTAATTCTATCAAGTTTTGCTCCCCCTCCCCCCACAGCCCACCGACACCATTTTGTGGAAGTTTTAGATAGCAACTCATTGCATGGGGTTAAATTTCATTGGGGAACAATAAGGATGTTTTTGGTCACAATACTCCCTGTTTTCTTTTGGTTGCAATATTTTTGGAACATTTTCTTTCATTTTTTTTCTTTTGCCTCCTCCATGAAAGAGCCAAGTCTGTAATAACAAGTATGTAGGGATCTCCAAGAAGAAAAGGCAGGATTCAAATGTTGATCAGTATAGTGCTCTGTAGAAGCAGAAAATGTGTAATGGAATCACGGTTTGTTCAGCGGATGCAGGAGAAGTGGTAAGAGTATAATATGAGCAAACATCCCAATGTGCTCCCTGGACTCCAAAATGTCTTCACTGTCCATTTCAATGCAGCTTTATCAGCTAACTCTGTGATTGCGTTGCTGAACGAGATCATCGTACTGGGCCACTTTCATCATCTTATTCCCACTTCTTAGAAGCCCTTGACAGACTCCCAGACCACTATTGCATTCACATCTGTGGGATTCTTTGCAGCTCGCATCCTCTTTGCAGCTTCAAGGGCAGTGACACAACTCTGATAAACATTTCCTTCCCCACACTGTCATGAGTTTCTGAGGATCTGATCAGGCAATGCCAGTATATTAGCAATGTCCTCCTAACATTTGAAGGGCAACCCACATAATAAAATTATCACAAATTACACAAAATGTGACAGTATTCTTATGAGTTTTTCTGCATTTTTCCATGTAACCTTTACCCTTGCTGACAGGTGCACCTGTACCTCCCAAGAGAGATGAACTAAAGTTCATGAACTTCAAAATCAGTCCCTTCCCGGCAGGACTATTGCAGAGAAACCTGTCTCGAAAATCCAAAAACAACAACAACAACAACAATCCAAGCCTTTTCATCACGTGAGGTGTGTCTGAAGGCTGGGGAACGACATGTACATACTGTATTTTTGAATGGCTACTGCAAGCCCCTCATCTCAGCTTACGGCCAGTGTCATAGGCATGGATTTCTATGGCAAAACTGTGTGGTAAAACATTCTCACTTCTCTGAGCTTCCTTCTGTGTCCTCCTAGACAGTCTCCTCTCAGCAGCAGGCAGCCCATTCTGTCACCATCAGTTGATCTTTCTCTCTGTGTTCCTCTAGATGTTTCCTGGCTTGTTTTCTTTGCTTTGGTTTTTGTATTTTGCTGGCTTCTTTTCACTCAGTTTATCAACTACTGAATTCATTTGTGTTGTTGTTATAAGTAATACATTTGATCTTATTGCTGAGTATTTTTCTTATATAATATGTATTTACAAAAATATACATATTCTTCCTTCCAAACACTACTTAATCTTTATGACAGTTTCTGTAAGTCAGGTACGAGGCCTGGCCTTTGGGACAATTTTATATTCACTTCATTAGTTATGGATTCATGCTCAGGGAGATTAGGCACACTTTACTGAGTCATGCAGTTCTTTGGAAAAGAACTCAGCTGGTGGGTTTTCTCTGGAGTCTTGGTTCTAGACATGACAATGATCTTGTTTGTTCTCTGTCAGACTTTCACACCCATGAGCATTTCATTTGATTGTAATAAAAAAGATGGAGTCTCTGAGGTACAGACCCTTCCTTTTTCTAGTTTTCCCTTTGCTAGTTTAAATTTCCTCTGCAAAACCCCTAACGTAATCAAACATCATTGCAGGGTCTGAGCTCTTGGATGTTGCTCGGAGCTCCATCTTTGAGGAGCTCATGGCCACAGAATGGTTAGTGAGGCTGACCAAGACTGTGCTCTGCACTCTTGTGAAGCGGAGGCAGCCTGCACTGCTGGGCCTCTGTCTCTTTCTGAAGGCAAGGCACAGTCTGATATGGACACTAGGCACACACCATGCTCGGAGAGTGGTTTTTTTCAGGTGTGGGAAGAACAGGGATATTCTTGCCTTCCTTCCAGAGTTCAGCGTGAAAGATGGGCTAAGGATGAGCACATTTCTGCCATGAAGCTTTCACCTACTCTTCTCTCTACAGCGATCTTCTTTCCATCCAAATTCGCCTGAGAGGATAGCAGTCCAATTTAGCCTCTGCAGAGATGTCACTTTTTTAACAGCACCCCCATCTCCCTGTTTTAAATAGCAACTACCTTCCCCAGGGAAGCTTTGTGTCTCTTCACTGTCTTATGCTTTTCTTTTGTTTTTAATTTACTTTCTATTAAGAATTTTTAAGGCAATATTTTCTCATTTTACATAGGTATCCCATTTCCATTTCCTCTCCTCCTACCACTTTACCCTGCCCTCCACCTCCCCCATCCACTCCTCAGAAAGGGTAAGGCTACCCATGGGAAGTCAACAATGTCTGACACTTCACATTCAGGCAAGATCAAGACCCTTCCTCATATATCTAGGCTGAGTAAGATACTCCTCCAAAAAGAATGTGCTCCTAGATGCCAGTTCAAGCACTAGGGATAAATCCTGGTCCCACTGCCAGTATCTCTACAGACTGCCCAAGCCTCACAGCTGTCCCCCACATCAGTGAGCCTAGTTTGGTCCTATGCAGGTTCCATTTCTATCAGCCCAGAGTCAGTAATATCTCTCTAGCTTAGTCTCTCTAACCCAGCTGTCTCTGTGTGTATTACCATCTTGGCCTTTACCCCTTTGCTCATAATATCACTCCTCCCTCTCTTGGGCTGGTCTCCAGTAGTTAAGGAGAACACCCCTCCATTGATGGTGAGAGGGCAAACTAGTCAAGTCACTTTGGAAATCAGTGTGGTGGTTTCTCAGAAAATTGGGAATCAGTTTACTTCAGGACCCAGCAATACCACTCTTGGGCATATACGCAAAGGATGCACACTCATACTGCAAGGACATTTGCTCAACTGTGTTCATAGCAGCGTTATTTGTAACAGTCCAAACCTGGAAACAACCTAGATTCCCCTCAACCTAAGAATGGATAAAGAAAATGTGGTACACAATGGAGTACTACTCGGTGGTAAAAATAAGGTAACATCTTGAAATTTGCATGCAAACAGATGGAACTGGAAAAAAAAATCCCGAGTTAGGTAACCCAGAGCCAGATAGATAAACATAGTATGTACTCACTCATAAATGGTTATTAGATATAGAACAAATTATAACCAGTCTATAGTCCATGATCCCTGAGAAGCTAGGTAACAAGGAGAACCCTAAGAAAGATATACATGGATCCTTTTGGGAAGGAGAAACAGAGAAGACCTCCTAAAAAATTAGTATGGTGGAAGAAGAAGAAGGAGGAGAACATGAAGGAATGGGATGCTCAAGAAGAAGGAAAGGCAGTGAGGAAGAGAAAGGAACATGATCTCTTAATTGAGGGAGTCATAAAGGACTAATGAGAAACATTCCCAGAAATTACCGGGAATCCACGAGGATGACCCCAGCTAAGACTCTAAGCAACAGTGAAGAGGACACCTAAACTGGTATAACCCTGTAATCAGACTGATTAAGTGTCATCATAGAACTTTCGAGCAGCAACTGATAAAAGCAGATACAGAGATGTAGAGTGAAGCCTTATCCTTTTCATTCGTGCTTAGCCTCATTGACATGGTTTGTCTCCTAGGTGTTTCCCTCTTTCCCTATGAGAAGTCAAACTTCCCGCAGGTAGACATTTGTCTGTCTTCTTTATTGAATGTCAAGTGCCAACATATGACTATCAAAATTAATAAATAAATGGATATACAATACCCACACACACTATGAGACGGGCTGACCCTGGGGCCATCTAAAGGGGTTTTGTATAGAGGAAGTGATGCTAATATTATATTTATATACACACTGTAGTTAGAGAGCTTAGAAAGCAGGTATAATGTGGAATCCCAGCAAAGAAAAGGAGACATGGGAGTTGTTTTTTGTTTGTTTGTTTGTTTGTTTGTTTAGCTCTTACTATGTGTCAAGCCTGTTCTTCTTTTTTTTTTTTTTTTTTTTTTTTTTTTTTAGAGACAGGGTTTCTCCGTAGCTTTTTGGTTCCTGTCCTGGAACTAGCTCTTGTAGACCAGGCTGGCCTCGAACTCACAGAGATCCACCTGTCTCTGCCTCCCGAGTACTGGGATTAAAGGTGTGCGCCACCACCGCCCGGCAAGCCTGATCTTATTACTCTTAAATGCCTACCACAGTTTCTTCATGCCTTGGATTTCACATGAGTTTCCATACTTAGTAAGTGATATTTGCCTGTGACTTATTATCATATCACAAGTGAAATGACTAATGTGTCCAAGAATCAAGGCAGGGTGTAGTAGGACTTCACACTTGAAACAGCCTGTTTCCTAGGCTGTTCCCTTGTTCACACCAAGATGGATCCTAAGGATTCTGTGTTCCCCATTCCCCAAGAACTTTGTTCTCCATGAGTTTGCTGGTAAATTCCTCCTCTGTCCATGATAGGAAAGGGGTCCCTTGTCTAGGAGAGGAATCAGCACTGGCCTTTGCCCTTGCCATTTCTAGCACAACTACTACACAACACATAGTAGCAATAGGGGTGGATTGGTACCAGGAATTCTGCCAAGGACTAACCTATCTATCTAGCAGCTTCTTTTGGCTGCATCATCCTGTTGTTGGGGGGAAAGTATAGGCTAATTTTTTCCAGTCCTGTGTTTTAATAATTAATACTATCTACTCAGGAGTTCATTTGAGAACAATCATAAGCAAATGAGCTAAGCTGTGAAATAGTGGCTGAAGTGGATGAAGCAGCTGGACCACTCTGAATAAACTCTGAACACACATGCCTCTCCCAACCTCCTGACTCACACACAACTGTAAATGTTTGATAAGCATTTTACTTATTTATAATCCTGTCATAGCAAACAGAAGCATTTGGACTATGTTCTCCTCCCCAGAGCAAACAGCCACACTTGGTAGACAGAAAGACCGCCTGGGTAGAAAATGGATGACTCCCCGCCCCCCTTCTTTATCCTTTGTATTTCCCCTCAGGTAAGCAGGCTTTAGCTTTGTTCTGATTCCCCATTAGCAACCATTATATCTAGAAATTCCTGCTTATTGAACACCTATTTTCTGCCTAGCAGTTTATGGAGTTGGTGCTTTCCCACAATGTTACCTTAATTCTTTGAATTTCCAAGAAGTCACTGTTAGTTCAATCTTATGGTACAAAGATGGTGTAAAGGAACAGACAGGAAGTCTATTGTACAAATTCACACCAGCAATGGGTGGGCAGAGGCAAAATTAAAAGCTGCATTCGTCACACTTTAAACATGAGTTTTCTAATTATGAGTTAGGTTCAATATGTGAGTCATAGCTAACATTTTAAATCATGTAAAAAAATGTAATAGAATAAAATTGGCAACAATCAAGTAGGTGTGAATAAAAGATAGTTCACTGTATTTATTACACTAGTGTAAGGGATGAAAGTCAAATTTACTATGGTATATTAAATTAGTATTACTTCATGCAACTTTGGTTCAGTTGGTCAGAATATAAAATGCATGTCATCTTTTAAAAAGATTTATTTTATTTTATGACTGTTTTTCCTGCAAGTATCTGTCTACCTATACCTATATATATATACCTATATATATATACCTGATACCCTCAGAGGCCAGGAGAGGTTACTGGATCACCTGCTTCTAGAGTCATGCCTGTTTTGAGCAGTTGTGTAGATGCTGGGGATTTAACCCAGGCCTCCATGGAAGAGCAGACAGTGTGTTTAGCTCCTTAGCCATCCCTCTGATCCTAAAATGTGCATCTTAATATAGACATCTGTCTCAGAAGTCACCAACGTTCTGCTGTGGTGAGTGAAGGTCTCTGTCTTTCTGTAGTTCTTAATGTGGGCTCCATAAGTGGGTTCTAAATATAGAAAGATTGTGTATAGCTGTTGTGATCTAATGTTATCCTTCCTCCTTTTCTTCCTTCTTTCCTTCCCC
>NC_022016.1:4246415-4254238 GCF_000317375.1 Microtus ochrogaster
TTTTTGAGACATGATTTCTTTTTATAGCCTTGGCTGTCTTACTGGAACTCACTCTGTAGACCTGGCTGTATTGGAACTCACAGAGATCCATCTGTCTCCACCTCCTAAGTGCAGGTATTAAAGGTGGTGCACCACAACTGCCCAGCTTTATTACTTGTAAAAAGAAAATCTAAAAACAAAAAACAAAAACAGAAAAAAGAAGGGACTACATTATTAGTGGCTTGATGAGGGAGGGACTCAGGAAGCCCCACCCCACCTATAGCTATGGAACTATTGGCATTCCAGGGCTGCTACATGAGGAACAGTTTTCTTCAGGAATATGGCCCTTGATTATTTGTTATGCTCCTTGGTGGATGATGCTATATCTATACATGCATAGGCAGTACTAATTGGCCTCACTGGATTATAAAAAGAGGACATAGAGGTTTAGGAGGGGTTAAAATGGGAAGTGGAGGGTGGATATTATTAAAATATACTGTATGCTTATGAAATTCTCAGGGAATAAAAAGGAATAACAACAACAAAGATATAAAAAGTATTCCATTTTTTAAGTGTCAAGGATGCATAATTCTTTCCTTCAAGTATAAGTTAGCACATTTCATCTATTTGCCCCTTAGGAGGTCTGACCATAAGGTCTGACCCATACCAACTTATGGACATGAAGATGTGGATAAAGCTTTTAGTCTCTTTAATTCCATGTTCTTCTATGTTTCCATGAGATTTTCTATTATTCTTTCAGATGTTCTCATCATACAACCCTTTCTATGGTTCTCTTAACTCTTCCACCTTTTTAGCCTTATCTGTCATTCTCTAGCTCTTCAGTCTATTTTGTTAGCTCCTCCCAGGAACACTGTGACATAGAAACCAAGAGAAAGAAACACTATGAGACCAATGTTGAAGTGTAGACATCAAGTCTAGCAGAAGCTGGCTTGACTATTAATCAGTATCAGTGGTCACCACACTTTCCCATGTCTTGAGATCCTTCCTGCTCCGAGCCTTGAACATACATCTATCTAAGATAGAAGTCACTTCTTTCTCACCTTTAAAACTAAAAGAAAAAAAAAAAGGATAGCTCCTGTATAATGCCAAAATAGATGTTAGTCCAACCATTTCTTCTTAGGAGGCATAGACTGATCCCCAGACCTACTAATTATCTTTGGGACACTCCTACTTAGTGTTTTCTATGTGTCATAGTATTTAACTTGAAGCCCATCCCTTGCTAGAACATAAGTCTATCAAAAATAAGGCTAATTTTCCATAGTTATGTATTCCATGATAGTTTGACCATTTTCCAGTGGATAACACTACATCCAAGCATATGTTGTCATCACTTCTTGTACAAAGTAGATAATAAAAAAATACAAAAGAAGATGGCATAAAATTGGAAGGGAATTAAGCAAGTTGTAGGAGAAAGGAAATGTAATCTATTTATATTGTTTTCATGAATGAAGTTACTAAAGAGTATATAATTAAACAGTGAGAATATATTGTTAATGTCTTCTGTGTTCACAGCCTGGTATACAGCAGATGGTTATAATTAATTACATGTATCATAGCTCCCCCCACCATTATTCACAGCTGGCTTTGCCCTGCACAGTCAGATTCAAAAGAGAAAGTAATATTTTCAGCAAAAATTTCAAACTTGTGGGCAGTTGTTTCTTGGTTTCGATATTTGGTGTTATTTGATTGAATTCCTTGTGTGTGTGTGTATGTGTGTATGTGTTTGCTTTGTTTTAGAGTGGAACACTGTGTTAGAGTAAGGTGGTTACAATAAAGGAACAAATAGACAACTGGTTTTAGGGAATTTATTCAAATCACTCTAAAATTCCCTGCCGATTAAGTGTAATTGCTAGATAATGTTTTAATGATTCAATCATAGATGACTCAGAATTTTATATATTTAATTTCTCTTCAATCCACAAGAATTTAGCAATTAAGGAAAGGTGTTTGGAGGAAAAATGTTAAGTACAGTCAATACTATATGCTAATGACGAAATTATATACATAGGTAGATAAGAATGTAGATAGATAAGTAGATGATAGGTTGTGGATAGGAGGTAGAAAGAGAAAGACAAATAAATATAAATAGAGGATGCCATACTGATATCCAAAGTGGCTGTACCAGTTTGCACTCCCACCGGCAATGCAGGAGTGTTTCCTGTACCCCACAACCTCTCCAGCATAAGTTGTCATCAGTGTTTTTGATCTTGGCCATTCTTACAGGTATAAGATGGAATCTCAGAGTTCTTTTGATTTGCATTTTTCTGTTGGCTAAGGATGTTGAGCATTTCCTTAAATGTCTTTTAGCCATTTTAGATTCCTCTGTTGAGAGTTCTCTGTTTAGGTCTTTACCCCATTTGTTTTTACTGGATTATCTGTTCTTTTGAAGACCAGTTTCTTGAGTTCTTTGTATACTTTGGAGATCAGCCCTCTGTCTGGTGTGGAGATAGTGAAGATCTTTTCCCATTCTGTAGGCTGCCATTTTGTGTTCTTGACCATGTCCTTTGCTTTACAGAAGCTTCTCAGTTTCAAGAGGTTCCATTTATTATTTCTCTCAGTGTCTGTGCTACTGGGGTTATATTTAGGAAGTTGTTCCCTGTGCCAATGCATTCAAGTGTACTTCCAAATTCTCCTTTATGAGGCTCAGTGTGGTTGGTTTTATGTTGAGGTCTTTCATCCATTTGGACTTGAGTTCTGTACATGGTGATAAATATAAATCTATTTTCATTCTTCTACATGTTAATATCCAATTATGCCAGCATCATTTATTGTATATGCTTTCTTTTTTGCATTTTATATTTTTTTGCTTCTTTGTCAAAAATCAGGTGTTCGAAGATGTGTAGATTAATATCCGGGTCTTCTATTTGGTTCCATTGGTCCTCCTGTCTGTTTTTATGCCAATACCAGGCTGTTTTCAGTACTGTAGCTCTGTAGTAGAGTTTGAAGTCAGGGATTGTGATGCCTCCAGAAGTACCTTTATTATGCAGGATTGTTTTGGCTATTCTGTTTTTGATGTTTTTTTTTTTTTCCATATAAAGTTGGTAACTGTTCTGGGATTTTTATGGGTATTGCCTTGAATCTGTTGATTGCTTTTGGTAAGATTACCATTTTTGCTGTGTTAGTTATACCCTACCCAAGAGCATGAGAGTGTTTTCCATTTTTCTGGTGTCCTCTTCAATTTCTTTCTTCAAAGACTTAAAGTTGTTGTTGTACAGGTCTTACACTTGTTTGGTTAGAGTTACTCTGAGATATTAGGAAACAATGTATCTGAAGAAACAGTAATACCACTTTTGGGTATATATCCAAAGGATGCCCAGTTGTGCCACAAGGACATGTGCTCAACTATGTTCATAGCAGCATTATTTGTCATAGACAGAACTTGTAATCAACCTAAATGTCCCTCAACTGAAGAATGGATGAATGAAAATGTGGTCCATTTATACAATGGAGTACTACACAGAAGGAAAAAATAATGGCATCTTGAGATTTTCAGGTAAATTGATGGCTCTAGAAAACATCATACTGAGTGAGGTAACTCAGACTCAGAAAGACAAATATCATATGTACTCATTCATAAGTGACTTTTAAACATAATGCAAAGAAAACCAGCCTACAATTCACAATTCCAGAAAACCTAGACTATAATGAGGGCCCTAAGAGAAACATGCATGGATCTAATCTACACGGGAATTAGAAAAAGGCAAGATCTCCTGAGTAAATTGGGTGCATGGGACCATGGCGGATAGTAGAAGGGAAAGGGAGAGAAAGGAAAGGGGGAGAGGAAAATAATAAATAAATAAATAAACATTAAACCTAAAAAAATAAATAGAGGATGCCACTTGCAAGAGTTAGGGATTTTCTTTCCTAGTTCAAATAACAATTCATTTCTTCATTTGTTTTCCTTTGATTGCCTAGTTAACTTTTAAAACATAAAACAACTAACTTCGCTATTTTTGCAGCAATTAGTACTTCAAAATATACTTATATATCCTTTTCTATCTACTCCAATCCTACCAAGCAAGGAGACCTGTAAGCATCATCTTACCTTTGAGAACATTGAAGCTAAGAGAAGGAAGACTCCAACATCCTATATTGTTCTTGGTACCATGTTACATTCATAGCCATTTTTGATTCTTCAGCTGTTTGCCATCTGAGGGAAAGAAGAGATTGAATGAGTCTATGTTATAAAACGAGACTCATCTGCTATGGGACATTTAAGGGGATCAACCAGTCCAAAATATTAGCAAGAACTTCTCTGAGTAACGGAAAGTTGATTCAAGATCTGAAAGGCGTATAGAATATTTGGTGATGGGGAGGTAGAAGATTTGAAGTAGAAGAGAGGATGAGAACAACAGAGCAGTTGTTTGGATAGTTGTAGACTTAGACATAAAAAAAGCCTTACTTGTGAGCCATGGACAAGTACTTGGTTTGTCTAAAGCTCAGTGGACAGTATCTAGTGAGTTATGCTGGTAATCAAACAATGTTGTCCATGGTTAAGAAATATGGAGAGGAAAGAGATACTAGTATCAAGCCAGAGAATTTGTAGATGGAGAAACTCCCCCAGAGCCTGTATTCCTTCATGACTCCTTAGATTCCACATCTGCATCTTTAATTCTGCTTGTTCTCCTCTCATTCTGTTCCAGTGCAACTAAATGAACACATTCCAAAGTTGCAGTATGCTGTGCGGATGTCTGATGGCATCATCAGAATTGTCATTATGAATTTATTAATAAGAATCAGTGTCTGGATATTGAAAAACCAGTTAGCTGTATGTTAGCTGTTCATCAGTGCTAATATGCAGATTTGTTTCTCTAATTTCATCATACATTTGTTTTGTCATGATTATGTTTTAGAGGCTTAGAAACTTCAGAGCAATACGTTCCTTCAAGTGCGGATGCTTCTATGATAATAGCATTTTTATTTTATTTGACTGGACACCTAGTTCATTTTCTATATTATACTACTTTCTCATTTCATCTTACAACCAATTTTATGGGGAGCTGGTATTATCCTATTCTGATAGATATGGTAAGTAGAATTCAAGAAGCGTGAAGTGACTTTCTCAACAACTTAGAGCTGAAAGTATGAAGAAAGCAATGGTGTTTTGCCACTGGAATTTCAATATCTGTAGTGCACAGGGGACAGGGCTTGTAGGAGGTATAGGTGGAATGCAGATGGTCTTTATTCTTAGGAATATAAAGTCTCAGAACACAAATTATTCATGAATGTGATTCCCTGCATGCTGTAGAGTGATATGCTCAATCATGAAGCCAGGAATGGAAAAGAGTGTCAGTTGAGGGGTCAAGCAAGGCTACTGGAGAACTTTGGAAGAAACCTAGTTCTGAGACTCTCGGCTTTATGCCTTGTTGACCAGGTGACCTCCAAGAAATTACACTGTTTCATGGCATCACTATTGTTGTCCTTGCTTTGCAAAGACTGAAAAAAAAGAATGGAGCATATTGTAACAAAACCATAAAGTAGTTATAACTGTTCAACATATTCACTCTATGTCTGTGAGTACAAACTCATATTGTCAGAGAGATAAAAAATAGAGTAGATAGCGTTGACATTTAGAGAGGAACAATAGTGCCCCCAAACAACTATGTCCCTAACACAAAGGTAGTTGGTTTATAAAACTTAGTGATGGTCAGAGCCAGCTCTGGAGTTAGACTGTATATTCAATGTTGTCGTCTGCTTACGCTGTCCACGACATCCCAAGTGAGCTAGCCTCTGACATTGCATTTTCTTCCTCTGTTAAAGAAGTATATTGAAGACCTTGTAGTGTTATGTCTACCATGAGAGATAACTGTGTATTCTCTCAGATCACTGTTGACATATTGGAAGCATTTAATTAACAATAGTCAACTGTTTTTATCCTTCTGTTTTTCATTTATAGCAGATGACAGTCTTACCAGGTGGTGGCCTATAGTATGAATCTATAAAGGCCATCATTTACATGGTGTGACAAGATTGTTCAGTCAGCTGGGTACAGCAGAGAGAGCACAGCAGTAATCCTTGTGCTTTTTTGTGTTTAACCACTTGATCCTATACCTGACAGAAATAATAGATACAAGATTTATTTCTGTTCATAGTTTCAAAGGGTCCCATTGTCCTTGGGGAGAACATTATAACTGTGAGCATGTGATGGAGAAGAGTTGTATGCGTCATGCTGGACCCTGAAGCAGTGGCGAAGCTAAGGGCTGGGTATGACCTTCACAGGCCCACTGCTACTGACATACTTCTGCTAGTTAGGTCTCACTTCTTCATGGTTCCACAACCTCCTAAAAGTGTCCCTGGCTGGGGAACAAATTCACAAGGTAGGCGAAGGGGAGACATTTCACCGAGAAAGCGTAGTACCCTGGGCCTGTGTTCAGAGCTTCAGCTCAGGCTCATACTGCATAAAGATGTTTCATCCGCAGCCTCAGATACTGCCGCATACAGCACCTTCAGGGGCCACTGGCTGCCTGCAGGGAATGGGTAGCATTGGTCTAGTGAAAGCAAGAGGATGAAGATCTGTTTTGATTTGAAGATTATTGATCTTTCCTCAAACTTCACGCAACATTAGGCCTGGATTCTCCTGCCTGTTCATTAAGGCCGGAGTGGAAGCTTCCTCAGGGCTTCTTTCCACTTTTCTTTTTCACCCAGTGTCAGTCTCACCAGGAGATCTTCTGTAATGTGAATCTGTAAAAACAATCAGTTACTCAGGACCACGGGGTTGTTTGGCCAGCTGAGTGCAGCAGAAAGAGCACTGAGCTTAGAGGCAGATGTCTGGCAGATTGTGCAACTGTATGTTCTATCCACTCTCTGGGACTCAGTTTCTCCAACTATAAGCCATGGCTAGGTACATTTCAGCTGTCCACCAAAACCCAAATCTCTGTAAGTGACTTTAAAAACATTTGGAGAACATGTTTTCACTGATAATATTTTTAAGACATGTTTATTACAGCAATTGACTATTATTAAAAAGTAAAACCAGCCGGGCAGTGGTAACACATGACTTTAGTACCAGCACTCGGGATGCAGAGACAGATGGAGCTCTCTGAGTTTGAGGCCATCCTGGTCTACTAGAGCTAGCTCCAGGAGAGGCTCCAAAGCTACAATGAAACCCTGCCTCAAAAAACCAAAAACAACAACAACAAAAATATCACAAGCATAAATAAACAAATATTTGAAACGTATTAAGCAAAATAATTGTAAGGGTTTTGTGCAAAGGGGTATCCTGGTGATCAGAGGGCCAAGAAATGCCACAAAAATCTTACCACACAACAGATCGCACATAGGAGACTTACTGGGGTGGGGAGGGATAAAAGTTGACCTCGGAGCAGGAATAAGAGACTGAGAGCAGACCATGATGATGTGGACTCTGTAGGGGGTTATTGGGCAGGTGCATAGGGAAAATATGTGACAATGATGACGGGGAAATGTGTCCCACTGGCCTTTGGTTATGATGACGATTAAAGGCAGAATGGGTATGGGGAGCTCCTGGTTCTGTAATGTGGGCTGTCCTAACATTCCTCCCTTTTGTTATTATAAAAGGTAAGCAAATGGGAAGTGGTGACTTGTGGGGGTAGGAATGAGGGTGCTGTGCACTTTAGACTGCTTCCTGTTGTTTGGGGGCATGGACATCTTTGTAGATCCCAATAAACCAGAGTGCTGGCCAAGTCCAGGAAAAACAGGCTGTTTCAGTTGCTGTCCAGGCTCTGTGGAATCATCTCTGACTGGGGAAATGCAGGCTGCACTGAAGCAGTTTGAAGTCTTTAATTGATTGGAAATCTGCTGTAACAGATCTCTCTCTCTCTCTCTCTCTCTCTCTCTCTCTCTCT
>NC_022016.1:4254338-4292977 GCF_000317375.1 Microtus ochrogaster
TTTAGGGACTGAAAGTAAAGTTAAGGAGTTTAAAGCATTTTCTCTTAGGTATATATTTGAAACTTTCAGGCCCATGGTCCTGGTAGTTGGAGGAAGGGAATCGGAAGAAAAGGTGAGAGGGGTAGAGAGCCCACCTTCAGGAATAGACAGTAGGCAGGAAAACTTAGGCAGCTCCTGGAGTACTTATCTGGAGTCCATTTGACCTGTGAGAGATGGAGCCACGTCAATTCCCTGAAGCGTACAAGAGTTCTTATACGTTTACAGAAATTGATAAAAGTTTTAGGCATGTTAGCATTCCCACTGTTTGTACTATTTACTGAAATCCATACTGTAGAAAAGGCAGTAGACTCACGCCTTTGAGTCATAGTAACAGCTTGGAAACCCAAAAGTGATATTGGTTTAAAAGAATTAACACTCTTTCCTGAGGACTGGAGCAATAGATTGGACAGAATTGCTTTAGTACAATGAAAAGCACATTTAAACCTATACTTAGAAAAAAACCCAAAACCTCTAGCTTGTTACTATGATAATAATAGTCAGTGTTTATGAGAGCTAGATTAATAGCTTATCAGATCTCCATTTGTGGTAGTATCAAAGAGTTTTGCAATAGTCTAGAATGGAGTATAAAAAGGGTTGTCTATTTGGGGACAAACTTCCAGTAAGGGTAGCGATCCACAATCCTCTGCATGTGCTGGTAATTGGAACCGAATTCAGAAGAAGAGGGGGGGGGGGGCTGTGCACGTTTCTCGTCTGCACTTAAATGAGATCACACCCAAAGTGGGTCAGTATCTTAAAGGCTGTTGGCTGAAGGAGTTCCCACAACACCATTGATCAATGTTAACACTCTAAAACTTTTGAACTCTTAATATAATAATATCAAATAGAGGGAAAGAAATCTGAAATGTTTACATCTACATATCTTCAAACATTTTCTTAGACCTACACAAGTTACTTAAACTTTCAGATCTTCAGACCTTCACAACTTGCCTCTGTATACCTTGGGATACTTTCTTAGACCCCCCAGGACTTATATAAACTTAAAACTTTTTTCCATCCAATTATTTACCATGAGCCATGGTGGGTGGTTGATTACTGAGAGCAATCTTTGTAAAGCAAGTTTCTTTAAATAAAGGGATGAAAAAAGTTACTTTTAAACCTGCCTTGTGAGTTTTTCTCTGGTCATTTTGGTAACAAGGTGAACTATCTTTCTTTCCTGGAGGTCCAGTGCTCTCCAGGAAGGTCTGAGACCCACTTTGTACAAATGAAGAGAATGAAGCTATAGTCCTGAGAAAGGAGCTGGTGTGTTTGCTGCAGTGAAAGCTCCAGTTAGTCAGTCAATATCATCAGAGAGCTGAGAAGGATAAATTACAGCTGGAAGTAGAATCCAAATGGCCTATATATCAATTAAAATGTCAAAGGTTTTTATTACTTGGAAGTGTTACTCTAGGCTCCTGTGGTCTCCATAGCTTCACTGGGGACCATGGTCGGTCTTCAGCTATCATAAGGACAGCATTTATTCTGCAGAAAATGTACAGAGCAGCATAGACCTTTGACTGTCAGACACAAGTCCGAGAGGCTTTTCCTGTAGAACTCACTTTGACCAAGCAGAGTAGGGTAATCAACACAAAAGTGTCCACAATTTAAACAGATCCTTGGCAGCAAGCGAGGCATGAGGCAGTTTCGACAAGTGGTAGTGTTAGCACAATTCAGGTGGAGTTATTGTGGCCCATCTATCTTCTCTGGAGACCTTAAAGGGTCCTGCTAGGAGGGGCAGTTCTGTCCATTATGGAAAACTTTTTATTGAACATTTTAAATGCCACACTCAGTACATCTCTGAACAGTTTGATCTGTCTATGAAGTATGCCTGATTTGGGGTTTAACCTTGTAAATATACACAGTTGGCTAAATAAAGCTTATTCCCGTAATTAATTATATCAGTACTTAGTAAGACTACAAGTGTTGTTCAGAACACATTAAAGAATTTCTAAGGTGACTGACTATTAACACTCATGTTGTAATTATCTTTAAAAGTCTACAGTAATGAGCTATAGAAATGATCCCTGAAAGATAAAAAGAAAACATGACATATTGAATATGCAGGCAAATGGATGGATCTAGAAAATCTCATATTGAGTGAGGTAACCCAGATTCAGAAAGATAAATATCATATGTATTCACTCATAAGTGGCTTTTAGACATAAAGCAAAGAAAACCAGCTGAAAATTCACAATTCCAGAGACTCTAGACACCAATGAGGACCCTAAGAGAGACATACATGGATCTAATCTATATGGGAAGTAAAAAAAGACAAGATCTTCTGAGCAATTGGGAGCATGGGACCATGGAAAAGGGTTGAAGAGGAGGGAAGAGAAAGGGAGGGAGCAGAGAAAAATGTATAGCTCAATAAAATCAATTTTAAAAAGTAAAAGAAAAAAGTTTGCAGTAAGTAGTTTTAAAGAATTGAGTTGAGTAGATATTTAATTGAAGACTCTTTAGCATCAAAATAAACCATTGATGCAGTAAACTTTAAAGCTTCAAACAATAAATGCAGTCCATAGAGAGACTGGGAATTTTCTTGATCATCTTATAGTTAATCATTACAGAATGTCACAGTATTTTTGTTGTTTTTGTTTGTTTCTTTTGGTTTTTCAAGACAGGGTTTCTCTGTGTAACTGTCCTGGCTGTCCAGAAACTCACTTTTTAAACTGAACTGGCACTGAACTCAAGGAATCACACCTGCCTCTGCCTCCCAAATCCTAAAATTACAAACATGCACCGCCATACTCAACTTGGAATAGCACAGGTTTTTGTATCATTTAATGATCCAAATAGCCAAAACTTAACAAAGTAAACAAAGACGAAGAAGCTAGGCAGATATTACAGTGAATCTGAGTAGATCTTAAGAATTTACAGACCTTGATTATCAAAAATTCCTTTTTTTTATCAAACATATGTTGTTACTTATCCCAGTCTTTTAGAAGCGTGGTTGTTGAACACTTAGCAAAGACATAAGCAGTTAGGTACACATCTCTAAGTCAGCTTTTGTTTATCTGGGTAGCCCTTTATAGCCTTAGAATTGGATCATCATATGGAATCCATTGAAACCAGAGGTGAATCACATACATAGTACATTGTAGCAAATAGAACATGAAATTTTTGTCATCATACAAGAATACATACCAATCCAAAATATTTTGGAGACTTCTTGTTTCTTTCTTTGTCTAAAAACAGATACAATGATAAACAGAGAGCTCATTAAGACTAAGAAATTTTGCAATTATTGTTCTATGCCAGATAGTCATCTCACGATGAAGGTTGAACCACATGTATTGTGCTCTTTAACCTTAGTAAGATGGCTGCTAGCCCTGTGCCTGATTACATTTTGATGAGGTCATCAGCCAAGATGCAGGAAAGCCAAATGGTGGCTATTTAAAAACATCTGTTTTCCTAAACCATAGTTGAATCAAGGTTACATGTAAAATATATCCTATGCAAGAGTTAAATCATATAAACCCTTATTATATCATATAAGCTTATTATTATGAGTTTAATAAAGTTATAATCCAGCAAAAATAGTTTAGCGCCAAAATTAATTACTGATTTAATAATTTTTTTTAGGCCATATCCAGTGAATTTACAAATTCTGAGGTGGTTTACAATAAAATCTTTTTTTTTTTTTTTTGATTTTTGAGACAGGGTTTCTCTGTAACTTTTTGGTTCCTGTCCTGGAACTAGCTCTTCTAGACCAGGCTGGCCTCTAACTCACAGAGATCTGCCTGCCTCTGCCTCCCAAGTGCTGGGATTAAAGGCATGCGCCACCACCACCCAGCTACAATAAAATCTTAAAGTATCTTTGTTTGATAGCACAGTGCAGATAAATCATAGGTATAAAAGATTTTTAAGAGTGGAATGTAAAACCTTAGAGAGAGGAGACTTTGGGGAGTGTAGAGCAGGGCAAGGTTAGGTAGAAGAGGTGTGGGCATCATTTGTTTGTGCCATGGCAGTCGCTATGATTTGTGAGGCTTTGGAAAGCAAGTGCATCATTGGCCCATTGACCTGCACTAAGGACAAACCAGTGGAGTCCAAAGTCAGAGGGTCACAAAACAAAATTCCACTACAGGTGATGTCTGTAAGCTTTCTGAGGTGTCTGAGTGAGCAGAAGCTGCTGCAGGACTACAGGCAGGACCCAAGAGATGATTAGGGAGCAGGAAGACAGAAGGGACACCTAGAGAATTGGACAATAGAAGCTAGCAGAAGAAATGATCTGGCTAGACCATAGGATAGTCAGATCAGCAGCTTGGTTCAGAGTGAACACTGTAGGAAAAAGCAGAGAGGTCTGCCATACAGTTAGGGCTGCATGCTGGGTGTGAACACACTGTAGCTCCTTTCATTTCTCCTGGTCCTGCTAGGTTTGTCTCCAGTTTCTCACTTTGCAACAGACTTACACATCCATCAACATAACTGAAAGTCAGGAAATTTACAGTGTGTGTGTGTGTGTGTGTGTGTGTGTGTGTGTGTGTGTGTGTGTGTAGGAGTTTGGGGTAAAGGGGAGCAGACAAAAAGAAATAAGACTTGGAACAGAGAAAATAGGGAATGGGGAACCATTTTCTATTTTCTCCAATTGCTTGTAGGATTTGTAAAGGTACCAAGAAATGTTGAGGTCTTGGGTATTGTTGGATGACCACATTTGGATTGATTATCTAAGGATTATTGAGGCCAGGTTTTATTGCAAAGCTAAGTAAATTTGGGGTCCATCAGGTCAGGGAACAGGTGTGGAGGCTGGAGGTTTTCTAAAAGTTATCCCAGGGAGATCCAAAAGGTATGAATGATGTCATTCCCACGTACGAAGTAGAAAGAACAGTCCTAAGCCTGTAGTCCAGGGTATCCCCAGGACTCAGGAAGGACCTTGTAAGGAAGACATAAGTCATTCTCTGTGTTATAATAGCTGTCAACCAGGATGAGGGTTAGCAGCCTGAGGAAACTCAGAACATAGTACCAGGACTTTCAAGTGATGTTAAAAGGTGAAAAACCAAGCTCTGAAATAAAGTCTTGCCAAAGGGAAAGGGCCCAGAGTGGGGGAGTGCCTCCACCTTCATGAGTGCCAGAGACTCGGGGAAATGTTACACCAATGGAAGGGGAAATGAACCCTTGCTGCTGGTGGATGATGGAGGGTGTGAGTAGGAAGGTTAGTCTGTTACGGGTGGATTGCCAATTATGGACAAGGTCCTAGTGCAGCTCAGACCCCAAGGTGCTGAACAGGCACCAGGAAATCCTATTCTAGTCATGACATTAATGTAAGGTGTTGTGTCAAAAGAGTATCCTAGTGATTGTAAGGCCAAGGACTGTTGCAAAAATCACAACACACAGCAGACCTCATACAAGAGATTTATTGGTGGGCTGGAGCATCAAAGGTTGCCTCTGAGTAGGGATAAGAGTATAAGAAAGAAAGAAAGCAGGCTGTAATGGAGCAGACTTCATGGGTGTATTGGGGGTAGGGAGCGTGCTATGAGGCATATTCAAATTGAAAATATACAATAGTGGTGTAGAAGGAGCTGTGGGCAGGCCTGCTTTTCATCCCGCCTTGCTCCTGCATAGCTAGCTTTACACCTGAAATAACAACACACAAAGTGTATTCTTTTAAACATTGCTTGGCCCATTAGCCTTAGTCTCTTACTGGCTAACTCTCACATCTTTTCATTAACCCATATCTAATAATCTGTGTAGCACCACGAGTTGGTGGCTTACCGGGAAAGATTCAGCATGTCTGACCTGACAGCTGGCTCCATGGCATCTGACCAGCTATGCTTTCTTTCTCCCAGCATTCTGTTCTGTCTACCCCATCCATTTAAATCCTGCCCTATCAAAAAGCTAAGGCAGTTTCTTTATTAACCAACGAGAGTAGCACATAGACAGATGACCCTCCTCCATCACAGTGGTGATGTGGAAATAAATTTCATTACCTTTTAGTGATGAGGGTGATTGAAGGTGGGGTGGGGGACGGGAGAGCTCCTGCTTCTGGAATGTGGGCAGTTAATGTATTAGACACTGCAGGAGTACCTACTCTGTGCTAGGCATTGCACTGGCCATTGGTGGAACAGCCCTCAGTTCTACTAGTATGGCCTTTATCTTTTCAAACACATCTATAATTCATAAAATTAAATACCATTGCAGGGGCAAGAGTTCATGGTAAGACAGGAACAAATTGCAAAAATGTGAAATCTAATGGGGGGAAAAAGAAGACTCACAAGTAGTTGATCAATTTTTAACTAAAGGAAATGACTTCATTGTTTAGTATCATAAATTATATATACATATATATTGTCTCATGTTGTGAAAAATGGTTCATGAGTCAGATGTGAAGTCATATTGTATCACATCCTGCCAAATAACTTTATCCAGATATGTTGTGATGACTCCATCCAGGCACAAAAAGAAAACAGTCTAGCTGAAATGAGAAAAGCTAAATGTCCATACAATAAATAGCAAACATTGTAAAAATAGTATTAGAAAGGTGTAGCCCAGTATCCTTTCCAAGAAGAGTTCTTGGGATGGAGTCCCCAAGTATCTTCATTATCCT
This sequence comes from Microtus ochrogaster, assembly GCF_000317375.1. Classification (NCBI taxonomy): domain Eukaryota; kingdom Metazoa; phylum Chordata; class Mammalia; order Rodentia; family Cricetidae; genus Microtus; species Microtus ochrogaster. The sequence continues at coordinate 4,260,916 of NC_022016.1, forward strand.
CTCCCGATGTTCTCTGTGTTTGTTTAGTACCAACATACTCTCAGCTTCTCTTCAGCTCCCTACATGAAGGCTTGGCATTCTTTTGACTTAAAGCATCAGGTAATCCAAAGACAACTTTTCCTTACTGTAGTACAGCACAGTCTTGACTCAGAGATCAGGTGACATTTAATAACCAGCCCTACTTCCTCCATCTGAAACTAGACACTTTACTGCTTCTTCCACTGGAGCTGTAACTGTCCTGGGGGCTGAAAAACGTACACAAAACTTTGTGGGGTTTGTTGTTGATTTTTGGTTTTGTTCCTGTTCCCCATATTTTTTGTCTACTGTTCCTAATCTCTATGGCTATGGTAGATGAAACGGGTTGACAGATAACAAAAGCAACAATTTAGTCCTCTTTGACTGGCCTTGTTAAAACACAATTTAAACTCCCATGATCCTAGCAGATGTCATAGCTGACTCTTTGTCCAAGTATACTTTTACATCTTAGAGACTAGCTCCCATTCTTAAAACCATCGTTTTTCTTTTGAGGTCTTCCCAATGCAATTTGATACATGCATGTCTGTTCATTCAGACTTCCTCTGAATTTAGTCCTTTCTCTGGCTCCTCTTGTGAGTTGTTTTTATCCCACTAGATCGCCTTCATCTATAGAATGAAACATAGCCTTGGTTAAATCATACTTATTGAATAACCGTGCACTATATGCTTTTCCTAGACTTGCTTACTTCCCACAGCTCTCTGTTGAGTACAAGCATCATCCTTATTTTATAGATAAGAAATCTGAGCTCAAGAAAGCTAAGTTCCTTCTCTGAGCTCCCACAGCTGGAATGTGGAGGGGAGAGCAGGTGAGAGCCCGTGAAATTGACCTATACTTCAGTCTTTTAACAGCTGTTTGTCAATTTTATACTGATTTTCCCTGGGCTTTGTAGGTGACCCTGGGAGTACAGGCTAATCTTCTTAGGGCTACTTCTGGTTTTCTCTAAGTTTAGCAGATTATGTATTGTATGTTATTGTTTTAAAATTTTTCTCTGTCTTTTGTTTTGTTTTGTTTTTAAGACAAATTCTCACTGTGTATCTCTGGCTATACTGGAATTTACTATGTGAATTTCACAACTCACAGAGATCCCCCTGCCTCTGACTCCTAATGCTGGATTAAAGGTGTATGCTGCCATGCCCTGCTTTTTAAAGTTTTCTGATTGTGCTGATCATAGAATAGGGGAACCATATGAAGTTCTCTGAAGAATGCTGTGAGAGCCTTTATCTCTGCTTTCCCCACAAGAGTGGGCTTCTGCTTCTTTTCCAAGAGGCAGAAAGTAGAGCATTAGAATTTCTTCTACCGAGAAATCCTCTGCATCCTTCTGTCAAAGTCATGTGGCATTTTCCTAGTGGTACTGAACAGGTTAATAATTCACGATTAAAGAGTTCTCCTTGCTTTTGACATGATTTTTCTAAGTGATATTTTTCCAACTCATTTGATATCTGACATGTCACTTTGGAGTCTCGGCCTAAATTTCCATTTTCTTTTTTCATCAGGCTGAAAAGATGAATCACTACCTTTGAACCTCTGATTCCTCATTTTTTTTTATTTATTTATTTATTTTTTTTTTGGTTTTTCGAGACAGGGTTTCTCTGTGGCTTTGGAGCCTGTCCTGGAACTAGCTCTGTAGACCAGGCTGGTCTCGAACTCACAGAGATCCACCTGCCTCTGCCTCCGGAGTGCTGGGATTAAAGGCGGGTGCCACCACCGCCCGGCTGATTCCTCATTTGAAATAGCGCTGGCAACTTTGTATTTACTACACCCAGGTTGCTACAGGCATCAACTAACACTAAACCTGTTCATACTTAGACAAAAAGATTACGTGAAAATAGGGTGGCAATATTTCAGACATCTGCGAATATTACTCTTTTCTTCCTGTATGCATTACTTTGGGTCCCCTGATAAAGCTTTATAGTCTGCTCTTAAGCAAAGGTTCCTTCCATGATCTGCTCAGGAGTCATTCCTCGGTGATGAAATTTCAGTCGTTTTACCTAGAAGTTCTTTCTCTCACTCTCCCTCCTTCCAGCTTTCTGCTCTATCTGTGAAGAAGTTTAATTCTTCCTGCTTTGACAGAGCTGATTTTTTTTAGCATGTGTCCCTCCAAAACCAACAAGAACATTACTGTCTTCACCACTAAAAACCAATGCCATCACCATCACCATCATTCTGCTACTGGCTATTTTGTGGTAGATACTTTCACAGATTCTCAAAGAAACTTGAAGTATTTGGGAGGAGTATGTATACTTAAGCCAGCTGAACAGATAAAATTCCCCAAAATTGCAAAAATGAAGAGACATGACACAGTTGCTCAGCTCGAAAGACATTAGTACATTGGTTCTGTCTGGTATCTTAGGTGTTTTTGTTAAAAAGAATGAATTTTTTGTTAATTGATTTTTACTAATTTCTGTGTGTGGTTGTAGGAGTATATGAAGGTGTGTGAAGACAGTAGATATAGAGCCCAGAACTAGCAGTTAAGCCTCTTGAAGTGAACTACCAAGTGTTTGCACGAAGCCCAGCTTGCTTCTTGACTGCTAAAAGCCAAACTCTGGTCCTTATGATTGTGCAGCATAAAATGCTAGCTGCTGAGTCATCTCTCCAGCCCCAATAGGGTTTTTTAAATGCATCCATACTTCATCATTTTCACTATATTCATTACTAACCTCAACCCACTACCTATTTTGGCTATCATCATAACCATCATCACCTTCATCTTCATCCTATCTAAAGTTTTTTTCCCCACTTAGCCATCTAGACAGTAGGCAGTTTAGTGCAGTTTGTGTTATATGTATAGTACGTTTATAATACTATGAATGGAATATAAATACCATAAATACTATAAGGGGTTTTCATATCTTGCATTTGATTAATTTATTTAAAAAGAAAAATACTTCTTGTGTGCCTGTGACACTCAGTCCACCCCTCAATACTGGCAATACAACAGTTAATGAAACAGACATTCTCTTTCTTTACTTTACATTTGGATAAATGGAAGAGGGGAAATAATTAAAACAGATGAAGGAAAATAACCACAGAATAAGGCAACGGAGCATGAGCATCATAAGGAGCAGTGTACTTTTCAGAACTCTTGTAGCGTCTTAGTCACTCTTCTAACAAGCTTCTTAGGGAAATTGGTGCAGCATTTTCTCTCTTTTTTGCCAATTAAGGAGATGAAATATCCAAAATATAAAATTTAGTGCTGCTATGTACCACCATGCTGCTACATTTTAACCTAACCCCCATAGTCTAGCAAAGAAACCCTAGATAGTATGATTTTCATGAAGAATATATTGATTGGTATGATAGTTAGGGTAATTGTTCAGCAAATATTCCACTCCTCGGTGGTCAGGTATAACACAGGCAAAGACTCGCATTGTGTTTATGTAGTCATTTTCTCTTCTGGCATTTTATTTCATCTATTATCTCTGTGAAGATATGATTTGCACAATCCACTGGCCCAGACCGGGGGGCTGGGGGGAGGTAGACCTAGTTTGTAACTCAGAACCAAGCTAAATTTAGGTTAAAGAATGTTATCTCCACTTAATAATCTTGAACATTTGAAGAGTTGTTTTTGTTTTGTTTTGTTTTTTCTTCCTTTTATTTCTAGCAGAGGAAAGAAGCTCCTATTAGAATAGCATATTAAACCTAAACTTTCCCTCTCTAGGTCATTTCAGTAAGCTTCCTAACTTTTTGAACTTTCAGTTTCTTCCTCTTTAAAACACTGCTAAAAATCACAGTGCAGTGAGGTGGATCTGTGGTATCAGCTATTTGAGTGGCTGAGACAGGAGGATTGCTTGTGCCTGTGAGTTCTGCAGAAGGTTGAGAAACTGGGATTTGGTGCAAAAGTGGGCAGTGTCGAGCAGAGGTGGACTGGGAAGATGGCTCTTTACTGAAGTACTTGGGGCACTAGCCCTAGGAACCAATCAGATCTCGGGCACCCATATTAAAGCAGGCTCAGTGTGTCTGCAGTCATAGCACTAGGGAGGGGGGAACACAGGTGAATTCCCACATATCATTTTCCAGCCAGTCTAGCCATATCCGTGAGTTCTGCTGCGAGACTGACTGTTCTCATAAATAAGATGACATATGCTCATGAACCTCCACACATGCATGCATATATCTAAGTGAACATTTGCATACATCTTACACACACACACACACACACACACACACACACCTAAATGCCAATAACTACCAAATATCCTTGAAAAGGAAATTAAGTTGTGTATAGAGAATTGTGATACACAATTAATAGCCAGTAATTTTTTTTAAAAAATCAGTTCCATTTTTCTCCAGTAGTAACGCCTCCAATATTTTCCCTTGTTTTACTTCAGAAATAGCTCTAGGCACACACCACTCACTGGAAAGTTTGTGCTGATTTGAACTTCCAATGTGTGTTTATAATTATTATGCATTATCTTAATTACAATGATGCAAAAAAGGGCATAAGGGATGGTTAAAAATGGTTCAGAAAAAAAATATGCTATGAAAAATAACTCACAGATGATGACAAGACTGATTTTGGTTGTAATTGAAAATAGAGCTATTAATATAATAGTCATTCATTCTATATAATAAAAAATTGAAGCACTCTTTGCAACTCCCCCATTCCAAATGAAATTAACATTCCATGGCATTTTCCACAAATGGTTCATTCGCATACATTGGTGGAAACAATTAGCCTGGAGATAAGTGAAGGCTGTGAAGGGGGCTAGGATGAAATAGAAAGAGTCAGACATAGCTCAGAGGAGAAAGGTGCAAAACTAAACTCAGCCTTTGCTGCACGGAAACAGGGGGACCAGAATGTGCAAAATGTCTGGTGTCTAAGAAAAGTAGTGAGACTTTCAGAATTAGTCTAACCAATGGGTGGAAACCATAGAAAATTTCCTGGTACATTACTGAATAGGAAGAACACAGAAGTGCCAATATTTGCTTAAATTGTGTTTATTTGTAAGCCAGAATTTGCCTTAATGATCCCTTATTAAATTACAGAATGCCTTCTTTGGGTATTAGGGATATTTTCCTTACTATAAAAACTTGTCTGTAGAACTAAAGTCTAACATTGACTGCAATTTAAAAAACAAAGTCAAACCATGTCATGGTGCAATTGCATCCCATCCGCAATCTCAGGAAATGGACAGAAACAGAGCAGAGGTCACTGGGTTTGGATATTTAGAAAGCACTGGAGAATACAAGCAGATAGCTGAAAGGTTCACAGGTTCAATGGCCTTGGGGTTTGTAACACAGTGAACTTGATACAAATAAACACAATTAGCGGCAAAGCTAAGATTTATTCTTGGTATTCTTAACTTCTTTTCTCCTTCAGTTTGTATCTGACTCTTGTCTTCTTAATTTCTAAGAAGGTTCATTTTCCCCAAAAGATACATCTTGTTTTTATTTTCTCTGACACTGTTGTTATTAAGATGAGTGTCTCTGAACTCACAGCAGTAGTGGTTACCTGCATAAGATTGGGTTATTCTACATTCCATCATTGGTAGGGGAGGGGCTGACAAAGCCTTCATCCTCTCTAGAGAACTCTGGGCAAGGCTGGGGTTGCTTGGACAAAGGGAGCCCCATTCCTCAGTGGCACAGTCACTGGTAAATTCCTCACACAGAGAAACTCTAACCTAAGGTCCAGGAAGTGGCACTAATGAAATGCAATGGGACACACATAAAAATAAGACATGAAAGCAGAAGGTGCAGCTGGCTGAAAAGAAGAAGTCTTGCAGGAACAGTAGGAAAATGAGAAAGGGCAATGAGTGGATAGATGTGTTCAAATTGCATTTAGCATGTATTAACTGTGTGCACATATACATAAAGTTGAAAGTAAGAGTTATGTTTTATTAGAACATAACTACCCTACTCAAATAAGTCCATACTCATTAGAATTGGAAATGGATTAGTATATTAACTCCAGTAATAACTGGGACCATGACTACAATTGGAATTCTAACTTTAATTTCTTGCACAAAAAGCAAATTTCTGAATGGTTTACTGATTGAAGTTTTTGTGATTGTTAAATTGGAGCATGGGGGTGCTAGAGAGATGACTTGGCTAATAAGAGCACTGACCCATTTTCCAAAGGACCAAAGTTCAGTTTCCAGCACCTACATGGTGAATCACAACAATTTTCCACCTCCTCCTCACCAAATATTCTAAATGCCTTTCAGACTTTGAGTCAGTCTTCTTCACCTCAGAGAAGTTCTTGGTAACTGTCTGGACTGGTTGACCCTGTTAAATACCCATAGCAGCTAAATTTCCTTTTATAACACAGACTCATTCAATCTCTTCTTCCCCTCAAATGGCCAACAGCTGAAGAATAAAAGAAGGTTACGAACCCATCATAGTAGCAAGAACAATAAAAGATGTGTGGAGTCCTTGAGTGGAGAAGGGGGATACCAGTTTTCTCTTCTGGCCTCTGAAGGGCAAACACATGGTACACATACATAAACAGAGAAAAGACACCCATACTCATAAAATAAAAAATAAACTGAAGAAGAATTAAAAACTGAAGCATGGGTGAAAAGCTTAAAACAATTCCTGGCATACGCAAGTAACTTCTACCTTTATTACTGTCAACTATTTTTCGCCTTAATCCCCCTTCCAACTGATCCTCATCTTGATTTTTAGATACTTCTTTGACAGAGTCACCCTTCTTATCAAAATGATCTCTTATAGCTCTCTCATATGGTATAGAAGTTGAAATTCCAAAGCTTAGACGAAACTGTGATCTCTTGGTAATATGCTCCATCTTTCTTCCACCTCACCTGCAGCAGCATCCTCCCAGAAACTCCAGACTCAAGCTATAGCAAATGACTCTTCTGCTGAAACTTCATCTTAAGCTGATTGGTTGTGAGCCCATGGTGTAGGCCAGAGACATGTTTATGTCCATGTGGGAAGACAAGGAGAATGGTGGGAAAGCTAGGAAAGAAAGAAAATGTCCTCAGATTTCAAATTAAGTTTTCTTCCATTATGATTAGTAAAGCATAGCTGATGAGAGCTATTTAAACCACACATAAGAAGCTCTGTATTTCAGTCAGCAGACGACAAGCAGCTGCCATCTGAGCTGCCTTTCATCCACCTCTAAAGTGTTCTTGTTTTAGAATCACCCATTTTATCATTCTGAACACCAAGTGCATGTGAGTGTTCCATTCCTTCCAAGGAACAAAATTTAACCATTTTGTTGGACTTTAGTCTAAGTAGATTCATTTACAGTTCTTTAAAAAAAGTATTTTTCACTGTAGAAATATTTTTTTTAATTTTTCTCTTAATTCTGCATTAGTTTCTCCTTTTCCTGTAATTTTATTATTTGAATCCATTAAAAAAGAAACGAATAACATCAATCTTATCAAATTAATTCAAAAATAGAATACAAAACAGATAGTTTAAGGAAGCTCTCAAACATTTGTCCAATCCCAAGCTCTACGAATTTCAGTGAACTTCTTCTCTACATATAAAATGACCACTCTGAAGTCAGAGGGCTTCACTTAAGATTTTGTACTTTTACCATCAATTACATTTTTATACACTTATCTGTCACAGAAAAATAAGGAAAGAAATCTATGATTGATTTGAAGCTATAAAAATAATTGGGTCCATATCTTCTTTCACGACTCCAGCACACTTCATTCCTCACCTAGTATTCCATCTTTTGCTCTCCTTTTCACCTTCCGCGTTAGGACTTGGAGAGATGACTCAGAGGTCCAGAGCACCTACTGCTCTCTCAGATAACCTGAGGTTCAATTCCCAGCTCCAATATTACCATACCATTACTCATGACCATCTTCTACTCTGTTTCCAGGGAGTTCAACAGTCTGTGGCCTTTCATAAACCCTCCATTCAGGTGATGCACAAAAACTCGCACAGCCTCACGCATACATTTAAATGGAAAAAAACCCTTAAAACAAAACAAAAATGTCTATAGCCACACTCTTCTAAAGTGCCTGATCTCATCCAAATTTTATAGTATATCCACACTTGCACCTGGAGCAGGTATTTTAATTGGTCTAAATAATAAAAACCTGGAGTCAGATATTGGGGGTAAAAGTTGAAAGACGAGAGACGCAGAGCAGCCAGTCACTAGTTCTTACGTCTACAAATCCTTCAGACAGGAATATCCTGTCTTTACAACTCCTCAGATTCTATGTGTCATTCTGTTTTTACAAGGATAACAATTTAAATTATAGGTTATTGTCCAAATATGAGAAAGGACTTGTGGGTATCTTTTCTATGTGCCTGAATTGAGCTCACTTCACTTAATATTATACTTTTTATTTCCATCCTTTTTCCTGCAACTTTCATCTCTCTTTACTCTTTAATAATGATTCATTTCATGTGTATGCCACATTTCACAATCCATTCATCTGCTGATGGACTTCTATGCCGTTTCTGTTTCCTTGCTGTCACAAAAAAGAGCAGCAGTAAATACAGACATGCAAAAATCTCTGTGGTAAAACACAAAGCCCTTTGGCTACATAGTTGCTCCAATAGTAAGTATACTTTTAATTTTATTTCATTTATTAAATCCATTCTAGATATTTTTTTGCAACTTGATACCTCTGTTAATTCCTAGTTTCAGAGAACTTAACAGTTTCACAGTTCTTCTGTTGGTAGGAAATTCCCCTAGATAGTGACTCAAAGATAAGTCACTGCTAATACTATATTTTTTTTTAGATAAGTAGCCCTGAGTCAGGCAGCTGTGTGTTTGCATATTAAATTTCCTAACTACCATACAGGCCATATTCATCCATAGATTCTCAATCTAGAGAGATATTTTGCTGCTGAGGGTCACCTGGAAACACTTTCTGTGGTCATACCTTGAGGGGGCTACATGTGGTTAGACAAGGCCGTAGGTATGGATAAGCATCCTGCGATCTCGACATGAATCTCTATAGTCAGTATAGTCCAGTTCTAGATAGCAACATTGCTGAGATTGAAAAGCCACACTTTTTGCCAAGGAACTTGATCTCTTAAACTCTTCTCCAATCTATAACATGAAAAAGAATATATTCTTTGTAATATATCAGAAATGACATATAATTATATCTTCAAGGTCCTTTAACAGATGCCTAGACATTATAACAACTCTTCTTCTAATTACAATACACAAACACTGAATATCCCTAATCCAAAACTCTGAAGTCCTTAATGTTTCAATATTTGAAAGTTTTTTTAATTCCCACATGGGGTTTTAATATTTTGCCTTTTAGAAAAAGTTAGGCTTTTAGATTTGGAGTGATCAAACAGTAAAATATGTATGTAATTATTCCTAAACTAAAAACAATCTCCAAAATATAAACCACATCTGGTCTGAAGAATTTTGAGTAAGGCTTAGTCCCTGTGCACTGGGGTCATCTGTAACAGCGTGCATCCCAGAACTGGTACGAGAAGTAGTGGTGGTATGGCAGGCAGACTTTCAAAGAACTGACTGCAGCTGATCTCTCAGAGCCCCGCTGGTCCTCACGGCACTGCGTCAAGGGTCTGTGACAGGTTTAGTTTCCCATTTCTGGACTAGTTCTACCTTGCTAATCATATTTTTAATGTGACATTTTCCCAGCAGAATTCTTGAGGGGAACTATCCTACTCTTGGTCTAGAATTACATTCTTAGATTAACATAGTCTTAGAATAGGTCATAGGTCACCCAGCAACTCAATCAGCCCCCTCCCCCTTTCTCTCTCTCATCTGAATTATTGAATGAAAATCAGATAAGGTAGGGGAAACCCACACGTGAATGTATTTTGTAAAACCTGCATTATTTTACTGGTGAGGAGTCTTCTCTCAAATCTGCCTGGACAACTATCTGTAATTCAGATATACATGGTCCAACATCTTCAGCTTTAACTCAGTAAGTGACCAATGCTAGAAAATGGAGAACCAAGAGAAGCAGGTTGGCAGAGGTGAGGTCTGGCAGGTACTGTCTCTAGCCCTGGCATCCCCTTTCTCAAGACAGAGGCTGGGGCATGGGCTGCTTCACATGTTAGCAGGAGACAGCTCAGCCCTGAGGTTCTATTACAGTCTCTGTCTCCCCTTCTCTTTATATTTTTTTTCATCACCCTGCTGCCCCTCCTTGTGCACATTGAGCAAAATGAGAACATTCTGCAAGATCCATCAGCCCATGCCTGCTGCCTCCCTGTGCAAATGGCTCCCTGCGATGGATCTCTATTATTTCACCAAAAAACATCACAGGGGGAATTTGTTCTGCACTACTGAAGACATGATTTCCATTCTCTCTGCTGCCTTAGCTCAGTGCTTTGTCTGTTCACTGGAAAGAAATAGGGAAGAAAGAGTCAGTCTTCACTAAGAATAAATAGGATTATTTAGCCATAGGATAAAAGCAATTCCTAACATACCTATAGAATCCTCATCTACATATTAACCACACATAGGAAGGTAAGGTGGCCCTAATACTTCAGGGGCTGATCCCACAGAGCTGGAATGAATCTACCTCCTCCATATCTTCTATTCTCCCTATTCCATTTGTATCCGTTTTATTGTAAAGGTCATATAAGTCACCCAATCTTGGCTCAGGATCTGCCTCTGTCCCATGATAATGATGCCAATCCCCCCACTTGCCAGGCTCCTGTCTTATGCAATAAGGAATTATAATGCTTAGCATAGAGTAAACACTCAACCAATGGGAAATTAGTGGAAGCTTGAATCTTAATTTCCTTTCTCCAGATCTGCTGAATTTCTACATTAACTCCTCAGTTTCACTCCATGGATTTAAATTTGGGGTATTATATGTAGTGGCATGGCCATTACTGTAACAGAGAAATGAGAAATCATAATTATAAGTCATTCGACGGAAATTTCTAAGCCCTACAGAAATGGCAAACCCAGAGTCATTTATTATTGGCTGTATATTGAACTAGTCTATTTTAAAGAGGCTTGATATTAACAAACAGACTGTATTTATAGTTTGGCTGAATTATTTTCACTACAGAACCCCTGCTTTATGCTGTGGTTGGCTTCAAGTTTATAGCCATCCTTTGCACTAGGGAGATTTGCCTTTTTTTAAAGGAAAATTGGTGAGAAACATGCCCATTAAAGTACTGAGAATTCTACCAGCTCGTTCTGCTCTTTGTAACCCTCTGAAAAGACTTTATACCATAGAAAAAGGACATCTCACTTCAGGTGGCTGTGGTTTCTGGAATCATCTTCTCAATTTTTTTTTGATTAAAGATGCATTTGTGATTTTTTGAGATAAGGTTTCTCTATAACTACATTGACTGTCTAAGAACTCACTCTGGTGACCAGACTAACCTCAAACTCACAGAAATTCACCTTTCTTTCCCTCCTGAGTTCTGGGACTAAAGGTGTGTGTCACCACCACCCAGCTTAAAGATGTGTTTTTATGATTTCATTATGTGTATGTGGTGAGTTTATTCACATGACTGACTGCAGAACCCTGGAGAGGGTATTGAATCTCCTGAAACTGGAATTACAGACAGCTGTGAAATTCTTGGTGTGGGTGTTTGTAACCAAATTTAGGTCTTTAAGGCCTCTAACAAAAACAGCACACTCTCTTAAACAATAAGCCATCTCTCAACAGATTTTTAAGAAAATATTACCTAAAAAAAGTTGGCTCAAAGTAGGGTGTTTTTTTTCTCCACTATGGAAGGTACTCACTAATCCCAGATTGCTGGATTTACTGCAATACTATCAATAATATTATATGTGCAGGTACAGTGAAGCTTTGCTGTTTATAGATTCTGTATGACCCTTGAAAATTTAACTCCTCTGTGACACGCCCCCTTGTAATTTTCTTTTAAAAAGTTTCTATATCAATGCTTAAACAATGTGCCATAACAAACTTCAGTAGATCTCAATGGTTCTGGGTGATCAGTACTGAGAACTTGTGTGCCTGACTACCACAAGGGGTGTAGTATTGTCTCACATGGGTTTTCCCATTGTTTTCAGCTTGGCAAGAGTCAGTGTTCTAGGTTGTAGGATGCTTGGTCCAAGCTGTTGAACAATGAGTCTGTGGTAATTCATCTTCCTTTGCTAGCAGATTAGCTGTGAAAGCATTTGTTTTGATAGTGACAGATGCACATGAATGAGTAATATGATATATGTTGAAGAACAGACTCTCATTTAGCACATACTAACTTCTACACATATTATATTCACCATAGAAAGTCATAAGACCATACCCAAATGAAGAATGAGACTGTAGCAATAGTATGGATTTATGAAGGGCTTAAAAATGAATCTTAATAGTCTATGTATTGTAGTTATTATGAAATTTAAATTAAATGATTGTATTTACTTTAAAATATTTCCTGCCACATTGCAAGCATCCTGTAATTGGTAAATGTCATTACTATTGTTATTACAATTATCTGGTTAATGAAATGCTCTTGGCAAACTGAAATAGTACAATGGAGACAAAACTGGTAATAGATCAATTACAGAAGTCCAATATAACTCTGTAGGGGAAGAAGTGCACCAGGAATGATGCTAATATCCTTTAGATAGAGGAAGGGCATTAATTGTAAGAGACTCAAGTTTTCTTTTCTTTGTAGTTCACCTGCTAGTATAACAAATATCCCTCACAAATTGTTATTTAATAAGCCTTAGCAAGAGTTTTAGAGATTTCTAATTGCTTGGGATATTATGGTTGATTTTTAGGACCTAGTAGTATCCTGCAGGTCTTAGCACTTGTACAATGATGGTGACAGTGCACTGTGAACAGAGTTATCTGTCCCTAGCCACATCATGGGTTACACCACATGCTTCAAGATGTGGCCAAGAAGGGGACTAGTTGATGCTGAGTGGAGACAGGCACTGATTGACACTGAGTGGCAATGGACACAGTAGAGAAGGTTGCCAGGACCTGAAATGATGATCTGTTGGAACATTGAATAAGACTCCAATCCTTATGCAAACACCAGTGAGTTAATGTGTAGTGAGGAACAGCAGGCTGCATTCCCACCCGGATTCCAGCTAGCTTACCCCTGAAATAATAACACACAAATTGTATTCATTTAAACATTGCCTGGCCCATTAGTTCTAGCCTCTTATTGGCTAATTCTCACATCTTGATTAATCCATTTCTACTAATGTGTGTAGCACCACGAGGTGGTGGCTTACCGGGAAGATTCTAACCTATGTCCATCTTGGGCTGGAGCTCATGGCGTCTGCCTCACTGCATTCTTCCTCCCAGCATTCTGCTCTGTCTTCCCCACCTACCTATGTTCTGACCTATCAGGCCAAGTGGTTTTCTTTATTAATTAACCAATGAAAGCAACAGATAGATAGAAGACCCACCTACATCATTAATGAAACAGGATGTGGAAAACCTACTGTTTACTGTGCAAACCCCTTTGAGGGTCTGTCACATGTGAACATGCTAATAAATGGTATACTTTGTTGGTTGCTTAATCTACTTTGCATAGTTTGTTAAGCACTTTGCAAAAATTTGATATTATATAATTATTAAATTATTACATTAAATTTGAACCAAAACAGACAAAAATGAAAAAGACACAAAATTCCTCATGATTTATGCAACATCTTTCACATACATAAGGGACTGATGTTCAGAAAAGTCAGTGAAGATATTATGGCATGAAAAACTGAGCCTGTATCTACACTGTATGTACTCAATGCACCGTGGCATTTGGGGTCAGAGTCTACTCATAGACAAGGATAGCAGGGTGGATATTAGGATGACTGACTATGATAAGATTTCTAAATTGGTACCTAAGGAAAGAATAAGGAAAGAGTTAAGGATACCCAGACCTCTTTCTGACTCAAGGATGAATTCTCTTATGTTAAATCATCTCTCAATGTAAGTTCCGAAAAAGAAAGCTTTATGGATTTTCCCCTACAGATTCTGGACCTTTTGCCATGTTCTACTCAATGGATCCCGTATGGCTCAATACCCAGCACCCACTCTGGCAGTTTTCCACAGCCTTTCTAGCCTCAAAGGCAGCTAGGGCATTCTTGGCCAGTGTGACCACTACACAGGAATTCAGGACACTCTTTTCTACTATCTTTACATCTTCTTTCACTATTCCAGTGATGTGTTTTAGCAAAGGCGTCTATAGTTCCCATACCCTAATATAGCCACCACCCAGGAATACTTTCAGAAGTAAAAATGTAGACTGTATATGTCCTTCTAGTCTCAAGGAACACAGAGACACATTGCGTGACTGCTCTGGGAAGTCTTAGAAAAGATGAATTTTCTAAGGTGGGGTATTTTCCTAGTGACTGAATCCCATCAAGTTGTGCAGCATAGGCTGCCCAGAGGTTTCAGCCTTTATGTGGCTGATGGGGAACGAAAGATCGTTGAAGCAGTACTATTATTAGCTCTCAGTGTTAAATAACGGACAGGCACCTTAACATGTCATTCAGTCAAAAACAGTTTGTTCGAGTTGGGGTATGCCTCACTTAAATATTGGGGAAGGAGATACCATAGGGTTTAAACAAATGCTTCTCACACAGCTAGCAAGAGGTGTAACAAATAAAACTGGCTAACTTCAAAGCCTCCCAGAGTTGCACTTCACTGAAAGTTGCTAATGAGGTGAGTTTTGATATAACTTGTCCAGTTTTTTTTTTTTGAGACAGGGTTTCTCTGTGGTTTTGGAGCCTGTCCTGGAACTAGCTCTTGTAGACCAGGCTGGTCTCGAACTCACAGAGATCCACCTGCCTCTGCCTCCCAAGTGCTGGGATTAAAGGTGTGCGCCACCACCGCCCGGCACTTGTCCAGTTTTTGATATTTTTTGGACCTTTCTCCATGAATAGAACTCAGTAGTGATGAATGGCAACTCTGCCCAGCCTTTGCAACCACCTGTCAATTCTGGGGCCTCTGCAAAATGAGATTTTATTTGATCTAGATAGGACAGTTGTAAAAATAATGTGCTTACATGAACAGGGAATGGGGGCCCAGAAGGCCTCAACCCTACAAAAAGAAACTACAGGAAACTAAGGAATGCAAAAAGTGTGAGAAAGAGTCTGGCCCAGGAAAAAGCGCAACAACTGGCTATCCAATAGCTAAAGGTCAACCCTAAAGACATACATACAAGAAGCAATAAATACTTATACATATATATATATATGCACACACATATACTTACATATACATATATATGCTTGTAACAGCAGTTATTGAAAAAAAGAATACAGGAATTTGAAATGGATCAAGGATGAGTATATAAAGGGTCAGAAGGGTAAAGGGAAGGGGAAATGAGGTAATAATCTCAAAAAAGTAACATTTTTAAGTGCTTTGCAAACAGGAGAGCAGCTCCCGTGGAAACTACATTCATTTTCACAAAAGCGCATTTGTTTACTCTTAGAGCTACAAGATGTTGGAGCTGGAAGGAATCTTGGAGACCATCTGTGCTCTGGCTAGGGTATATGAAACCAGCTCCAGTGAACCAAGGCAGCATTGTGCTTTGATCAGAAGAGAGGAAAATATCACAAATTTGATTCCATCTTCCATACTTGAGGTAGTTTTCCCAGTTGAAATCATGACCACCCCACAAGCCTGCAAGCTAACTGACAGACCCTATGTCTTGTATATAAGAAAAGGCTATCCCCAGGCTTTTAAATTTATGTTGGTTGTTATTCACCCATTTGTCTTGTCTACAGGCGCTTGCTTGAAGATAAGCTGGACCAGGCACCAAAGGTTTAAGAAAATAGATGAGAGAAAAAGGCTAAAGAGTAAGAAAATTCTATCCATCATTTTTTCCAATCCTTGAAAGTTGGGAAGAGGCAGCCATTTTTAAAAACATAAACTTGGGTTTTACTTTTTTCTAGTCATGAAACATTCACATTTAGTTATGTTTTGTATTGATTTCCTTTTCATAAAAACTCCTAAAAAACATTAGATATTGCTTTCTGTGGCTTAACTTGGACAACCTGAGAACTGGGTACTTTTTTTTTTTTTGATCTGGGTCTTTCTAGCTAAGTTGTGCCAAGAGACTAAAGCATTTTCACTTTCTACCTTCTCCATAATCCTGGAGTCTGAATGTGTCCAGTCCAAAGCCTAAACATACAAATTGAGCTAATATTAGTGTGTATACATATATGCACATTATTGGCTATGTGCATTCTGTATCTGTGTCTTTAACCATCAGTGAGTTCATATAAGATATTGACTTATGTTGTTGAATGGGCTAGCAAGCTAGCTAGAGATACAGAAGCCAGTCTGCTCTATAGCTCAAATATGCAGAGAGTTTATTTCTTCTTCAGGGAGATCAGTCTTTCTTCTATCAAGGCCTTCATCTGATAACATGAGGCCCACATACAATGTGGAAACAATGTATTTTACTCAATGTCCTAGTCTAATGTTAGTATTTAAAAATACCCCAACAGATATATTTAGAATAATGTTTGTTCAAGTATTTGAATGTGACATCTTCCTCAAGACAGCCTTGTCAGTTAACCAGTATGAGAACCAAGGCTCATATTACCCAATAACTTGAAGTACAGGAGAGGAGAAATGGAAATAGCAGTTGTCGGTACTGGATGTTGAAGATAAGGTGTGCTAGGTATGAAAGACTTAAGAAAAATGTATAAGACCAGGGGATGGGAGCAAGGAGATGGTCCAGTTGACTAAGTGCCTACTGTGCAAGCAAAGTGACCTGGACTTGGATATCTAATGCCAATATAAGGGTATATTGATAGATATTTATAAGTCATGGAAGCTGTATTTCCAGAGCTTCCTATATGATTGAAATGTAGCTAAGTAGATCAGAGAGCATCTTTTTCCGAGCAATTGCTTACTGCTTTTATAACATTAAGAGGAGTCCTTATGGATCTTTTAATTTTCAGAACCTTCCCAATTCTTATGTATTAATGAGACTGTATCAATTTGGAGGAAATTACATTTCAATGTAGACAAAATAGCTTCAGGACAGCAGGTATCAAGCTTTGACTGTAAAAATGCCACCAACAAGTTCATGTGTTTGAACACTTACTTGATCCCTAGTTGGCGGTACTTGTTTTGAATAACCATTAAGAGGTGAGAAACAGGTACTGGAGGTTAAGGAGACCTTGAGATTATAGTTTTCACTTCCTCCAACTCCAGTCTCTCTGCTCCTTGTTAAGTACCATACACAAAGCAGCTGCAGCAAGCTTGCATAGCCATAGGTAGAGAGCCTCCAGTCACAAAATTTCCCCATCATCATTGATTGTACCCTTTTAAACTGTTAACCAAAGTGGATCCTTTCTCTTTTAAGTTGTTTCTTGTTGTCTGAGGTGTCTGTTCTGTCAAGTTCTCACAGTCATTAAGACCCAAAGAGTCAGGACCGCGAGGGGTACACCCACACACTGAGACAATGGGGATGATCTATAGGGAATTCACCAAGACCAGCTAGCCTGGGTCTGAAAAAGCATGGGATAAAACCGGACTTACATAACATAGCAGACAATGAGGACTACTGAGAACTCAAGAACAATGGCAATGGGTTTTTGATCCTACTGCACATACTGGCTTTGGGGGAGCCTAGGCAGTTTGGATGCTCAACTTACTAAACCTGGATGGAGATGGGCGGTCCTTGGACTTCCCACAGGTCAGGGAACCCTGATTGCTCTTCAAGCAGATGAGGGAGAGGGACTTGATCGGGGGAGGGGGAGAGAAATGGGAGGCGGTGGCGGGGAGGAGGCAGAAATCCTTAATAAATAAATAAATTAAAAAAAACAAAAATACTTCTCATATCCTAGCAATATATAATTTTGGTATACATTTTAATAAAACCCATGATGATTGATTTTTTTTTTAAAAAAAAAAGACCCAAAGAGGTCTACATTAGTTATTAACTGATTGTCCTAGTAGCTCAGACTTATTAACTCTTATAACTTATATTAACCCATTATTCTTGCCTGTGTTAGCCACATCGCTCAGTACCTTATTCAGAGAGGTAGTTATATCTTGCTTGTTCTGTGGCTGGGTCACGACTGTTGACTGCAGAATCCTCTTCCCAGAATTCTGCTGTTCTCATTGCCCCATGGGGACCAGAAAATTGATGAACCCAATGAATTTTCCCACCTTCATGATTCATTGGTTGTATGGAAGCAATAATTGCTCATTGCTGCAATACAACCAATGAACATCCACTGGTTGTCTTGTCTTCCTTGCATAGATCTACAGTGAGTGAGTAGTGCCAGAAAGAAATAAGGGCAGAACCTGGACCCTTGGGGAGTCTTAAAATGGGTCCAATCATGTCTAGGTTGCTGAGGACTCCCTGCTTAGATAACCTAAAGAAGGGATACCATCAGAGCAGCTATGTAGGCCTGAAGAAATGTCATCCAAGCAAAAAGGTTGATAAACCCATCTCTACATAGCACACTGACTAGAGGTCATGTTTTTAAGGGAGATAGTTCATGGACCTGGAATATCAGGCATTATTATGAGAGTTCAAACATGCTTTGTGGCTTTGGAAGATCATCTAAATGCTCTGAATTCATGTCTACACATATCTACACATATATAAACAGGAATTAATGATACTTGCTTTCAAACTTGTTAGGAAAAGGAAATGAGAAAGTATAAAGAAATGTCAAGATCCTTTCCAGGATTAGTGTTGGTGCTTGGGAACTGTAATTTTTTTTTCTAACACAGATGAAAAGTGTCTAAAAAAATTAGAGAGAGTAAGGGATGTACTATTGAAATCTGAACCCAAATCTATGCATATTTTAGTGTAGAAAATCATCCAGACAACACTGTATGCAAAAAGCAGTGGGTGGCAAATTAGTTGCACAGTTGAGAGCTGAGTCTGTGTCTGGGTATCTTCTTCAGGCTACATGTCCTAACCTGCCTGGTATCTGGAAAATGGCATGCCTCCATGCCTCTGTAGAGGGAGTTGACTCTCTCTCTCTCTCTCTCTCTCTCTCTCTCTCTCTCTGTGTGTGTGTGTGTGTGTGTGTTAGTGTGTGTATGTCTGTCTCTGTCTCTCTCAGTCTCCCTTTGTTTTATCTTCCTTCTCTGTCTTCCTACTCCTTGATTTTCTGCTCTGCCCTGCCTCTCCATTTCCATCCTGTTTACAACCCTTTTCTATAATATTTTCCTCTATTACTGAGTGTGATTTTTTTTCCTCTACCTATTTTCATCCCCCCGCTTCCTCCTCCTTCCACATCCTTTCTTCTCAAGGATTAGGTCTCTTCACCTCAGACTTTAATGGTTTATTCACACTAAGCTCAACAATCTCTCATGTGTTAGTCAGAAGGAGGTGGCAGCCCCCTTCTCTCCCTGCATTCTGGGCCGTGCAGAGATGCTCATATCAAGCACCATCTGTTGCATTCATTCAGGCAATGGTTGAATATTTTGCTGCTGCAGGGAGGCAGAGCTTAGCAGGTAACCAAAAGTAAGGTGGCTTGTTTGGACAACTTGATATATTAATATTGTGAGAGTTGTTGAATGGAGTCAGGAGGGGTGGAGATGAGGAGCATAGAGGACAGGATGACATCAACCTGTTTCCGTGAGCACTGCCACCCTAAGCCTGTCTGGGCTCTTGCCGCTGTCTCCAAGTTAAGAGCATCCAAACAGATGGATGGGATTTGTGACATCAGGATCAGGAGCCCTTGCAGTTCACAGGAGAAAATTTTCTCTCTGTGTGTGTCGTCCTCTGAAACAATTAGTTAAACTGATATCCGTTTAGGAAAAATCAAACAGAAATAACAGAAGAACTGACAATCAGGAATTGATAAGTGTTGGAGCCATGAAAGGGGCATGGTAGTACCCCAAGACAAGGCTCGGGTCAGATGAAGAAGCATGTGAAAATAGGATTGTAAGGAGAATGCCATGAGGGGGCTTGTTGTGGAAGTGTAGGCAAAATGAAGGCCATCAGGATGGAAATATTGAGATATCAGAGCGAGTAATATCAGACAACCAGCATAGAATAGAAACAAAGACAGAGAAATGGGGAAATGACTTTATTGATCCCTATAAAAACTAGAACCATGAAACAGAAGACTGTAACAGAATCAGTATTACCTAATATTCTAGTCTCTGTCAGAAAAATGTTACATAGACAAGAAGGGAAAAGGAAAGAACTACTCTTACATTCTTTTTTCTAGTATCCAGCCAGAGCATCCTACTGGCCATGCCCAGCAAGACACTAGATTGCAATAAGCCAGGTGATGATCTGCAGGGTCACAGTAGAACAGATTGAATCTGGCAGAGAGGCAGAGTTCTGGTGGTCCAAAGTCAGGAGTATGTACCCTGTTTCACCTACATTGTAAACAGCATAACTGTGAACAAAAGTGGGATCCCTGTGTATGGGGCACCCACAGTATATGCTTGCACTTGTAAGTTTGTGATCACATCACTTCCTGTCTGTTCATTTGTCTCAAAAAGGTCACAATATTTTGTAGTAGGAAGGCCGCTTGTTAGGTCCTGTCTGCTTAGCAGCTCAGACATAAAATAATCACACAGAAACTATATTAATTAAATCACTGCTTGGCCCATTAGCTCTAGCTTCTTATTGACTAACTCTTACATAGTAATTTAACCCATTTCTATTAATCTGTGTATCACCATGTGGCTGTGACTTAATGGATAAAATTCCCAGAGTCTGTCTCTGGTGGGGCTAGATGACTTCTCTCTGACTCTGCCTTCTTCCTCCTAGCATTCAGTCTTGTTTTCCCTGCCTACCTATATTCCCTGTGCCGTCCCAAAATGATTTCTTTATTAATCATACAGAGGGAAATCCCACATCACCTCTCCTTTTCTGTTTAAAGATAAAAGAAAGGTTTTTAACATTAACATAGTAAAATTACATATAACAAAACAGGTATCTGTTGCAAGGAGGGGCTGCTTGTTCTTTCTGGCCGTTTGGCTAGCTTAGTCCCCAAATATCCACACAGAAACTATATTAATTAAAACACTGCTTGGCTCAATAGCTCTAGCTTCTTATTGGCTAACCCTAATATATAATACATTTCTATTAATTTATATATCACCATGTAGCAGTGGCTTACTGACAAAGATTCTAACTTGCATCTGTCTCAGGCAGAGGATCCATGGCTTCTCTATGACTCTGCCCTTCTTTCTCCCAGCATGCCATTTAGTTTTCCCCACCTACCTAAGTTCTGCCCTATCAAAAGGCCATACCAGTTTCTTTATTTATTAAGCAATGAAAGTAACACATAGACAGAAGGACCTCCTACACTGTTTCCCCTTCTATGTTTAAACAAAAACAGTTTTCAAACAAGAATTACAGTTACAATATTTATATCTACTTTATCTTTTATCATAACTGAGGAAAGCTATAACTATAAATTCTTTAACTCCATCAAAGACTCCAGAAGGATATAATATTACCTAAGTAAACAGGAAGTGCATTGTAAGCAACTTCCAAAATTCTAGAACTGACAGAGACATATCGCTGCCTAGATAGTCACCCAAAGTTCTTCTGTACTATTGAAGCATCCAGTCTTCAGCCCAAAGGCCCATAGTATCCAGCAGATTTTTCCATGAAGCAGGAAATTTCAAAGAGTAGTACTGCCTACATTTGGGCAGTTTGCCAGTCACTTTCTTCTGCATCCTGCAGAATGTCTCACAGATTCTTTCATAAAGAAGGAACCCCGAAGGATCATCTCACCTTTAGGCAAGTTCAGCAGCCATTTCTGTGTGGATCCCGCATGTCCAGTTCATCTAACAAACTATATTATGAGCCTCTTCAATTCCCATCTTCCTCTTGAATTAATTAGTGCTGCCAGAAGCAGATATATCTCATTGTCATGAAAAGTCCTAACTTCTTAAAACATTTTAAATGCCATATTCTGAAGGTCTCTGAAAGATTTGAAGAATACTGAAATATATGTCTATACATCTAAAAAAACTAGCAAATTGACTATAAGCTTGACTATTATAGATGATTTTATTAATCTATATTCCTTAATTATACATTACATTTTTAAATTAACTACACAATCATAATATCATAATCAAGAGCAGAAATATACATATAACAAGGCTGACCTTAAATTTGTATCAATAAACCAAGATCCATGTCAATACAAATCTCTATATCGTATCCTCCTTTAAATGTAAAAGAAACATTTATAAACCATATTTGGGAATATCGGTCTAGTTTTATCCATACTGCTTCCTGCTGTTTGGGGGGCACTGTTGATCAGGTCTTTCATGGTGCATCCTATGTGCTGGGTTCATCTCAGTCAGCAGTTGGGTGAAGTAATTTTTTGAGGGTGTTCATGGTGACCTTTCAGTGGGTGTGGTCTATCAAACCATATTTGTCTAGAAGGAATCTACAGAATCTCATCTTCTGTGGAAATAAAAGAAAAAACTTTTTTTCCAAAGCAACATAGCCTTAGACCCAAATTTGGAAGTTAAACCTTTAAAACATATATGCTGGTTTAGCTTAGCAGCCCATACAATAAAATTTCTCTCTGTGCTTAGCTCCTTTACAGTCAAAAAATTCAAAGAAAGCACAGTAATATGCATAATTCAGACTCTCTGTGTATTTTCTATCTTTACATGACATATTTTTTTACTCAATTTAATCTATGACTGTCTGTGCTCTGTATCTTTAAAGACTTTTTAAAAAATTATTTACTTCTTTTCTAACTCTCTATACTCTTTTTCTTCTCTCTCCTAAGACTACATACATTTATCCAATGCTGTGACCCATTTAGAGTTCTTTTATTTCTGAATCTGTCTTTTATTGCATCGCCTATAGTTCTTTACTGTCCTGAAGAGTTTTTAAAATGGTAAGCAACTTGGTTGCAGTGGCTGGACGCTGACTCCACCTCTTTCCACCTTTCAGAATGGCCAGCACTGGGACTGCCAGGTAGGAACCATGCTCAGCAAGTTAACTCTGAGAATGAACATGCACCACATAAACCCTCTTTATCTGAGTAATAGCTAAATATTCCACTTAGAGCACTGTGTATCCTTGAAATATCTCAGTGTATGGCAGCAGGAATCTTCATACTCTCCTGCCTGTGCACTCTTAGCACTCCTGATTCTGCCACCTTCCCAGGCAGGGTGGGTATTGAGCTGCGGCATGGTCTCAGTTAATTCCCAATCAGGCATACAGGCACCCAGGTCTACAAACCCCATTCGAGTGTTCCATAGCCAGACCTCCAGAAAGAGCCAGAGTTTGCACCATCAGCACAGCACAGAAAGCTGGCATTTCAAAACCATGGCTTTTTTTCCCCCTGCTACCACTTAATCAGGAAAACCTCTCTTAAGGAGCCACAGCATGTCACCAGCAAACAAAGACCATTCAGGAAAATAAATACAGCTAAACTTTGTTTTTTAGGGTCTAGAGTTCCTTTTCAAGCTCTCTCAGGTTTTACATGGATTTAGTCCACCATGTTGGCCCACCACTTATAGTAGGTTCCTTTCTGCTCAGCAGCTCAGACACAAAATAATCACACAGAAGCTGTATTGATTAAATCACTGCTTGGCCCATTAGCTCTAGTTTCTTATTGGCTAACACTTACAAAGTCATTTAACTTATTTCTGTTAATCTGTGTATCACCATGTGGCTGTGGCTTACCAGCTAAAATTCCCAGAGTCTGTCTCTGGTGGGGCTACATGGCTTCTCTCTGACTCTGCCTTCTTCCACCTAGCATTCAGTCCAGTTTTCCCTGCCTACTTCTATTCCCTGCGAAGACCCAAGACAGTTTCTTTATTAACTAATAAAAGCAACACATCGACAGAAGGATCTCCCATACCATTTCACCTTTTCTGTTTAAACAAAATATTTTAAATAAAAATATATTCATGTTTATTTTTGTCAAACGTGGTCCTCATCTCACCTAGGCACTATCATTTCACAATTGTGTAAAGCCAGAAGAAGAGGAGCCAAACTCATTTCTCCCCTTTCTTTTGTTATCCTTATAACATCACACCCTGTTGCTATTTTACATCCAATATAATGCTCAAATTTGATGACATCACATGGGTTGCTGTTATTTTATTTTTTTAGATTAGTAGATAATAATTTCTGCTATAGTCTCTTGTATCATCTTTACCATTAGATTCCAGTACAAGTTTGCTATACAATTCTCATTCATAGCCAACTATTAAATCATATTCATCATTCTTCCAGTATAATAAACATTACAAGGGAGTTTTGTTTGGTTCTTCCAAAGGGATGTCATAATAAAATACTACAAGCAAAGATTTTATTTTACAGAACTTGAGGCTGAAACCCCAACATTCTGATGCTGCTTCCTTGGTGAGGCTCTCCTTCCCAGCCTGCAGATACTACCTTCTCTCGTTCCTGAAGTTTGTCTCTCCTTTTCTCTACCCCTTTCTTTTTTCTTCTCCTTCTTTTAGGACTTCAAGTCATGGTTTCTTCTGAATATTTGACCTTAGTCAAGCATCATCTTATGATTAGGGTCAAATCAGCCTTTTCTCAGTATACTGAGTTAAACTTGACATGATACTGCTTCTCAGAATCATTGTAACCAACCTCTGGTTAGAATAGAAAGCCTATAAGTAGAATCTCCTTGGATCACCTTCATAGACCTGACTTGAGATATCTGGGGAGTAGACAGCAAAAGATGTAGGTGAGGAAGCCAGAATGTCACCATATGGTTCATTTGCATTGTCAATTGTGTTTCTTAGCAATCTGATTCTCCCTATCCCCGAAGATTGGGCTTCCCACAGAACCTAATACCCAAATACACCCTCCGGTTTTGACTTACCTTGCAGATACATCTGTCTAATTTAATAGGTTTTTTTTTTTCTGAGAAAACAAGAAGTGTCTCTTAAGAAGTTGGGGGTGGTGAGATTCTCTGTCTGATCTGGAGAAATCTGCCCAAAGAAAAATGAATTTCTAGTGCATGCCATCTCGTGGCATCAGGTGGTAGAGTGTTCCACCTGAGAAGAAATTCCCCAGCCTCTGCAGATGGGATGGAGGGAGTCTGAGTTTGAAGATTTCAAAGTCAGGGCTGTCTTTGAGTATTTCTCAGAACAAAGGCACACTGAGACCATTTAGCTGTGTCCTGTTTTTGTCTGCTGCTTTCCTCCCCCTCCCTTTGATAATATCTCTCATCTTTCTTAAGCCTTCCTATTTTTTTTCTTTTATCTTCTACAGTTTCTCTCTGAATTTCTGATCTCATTTTCTCTATTCCCTGGAATTTCCTGTTAGTTTCCATGTGCAAACTGAAAATGAGGACATGGAGAGGTCACCAGTTGTTTGTTCCACCTGGACTGACAGATTTGCAGGCTTGACTTGCACTTGTTAGCATGGAGAATATCCTATGACTCATTTGGAGACCTTTTTTTTTCTTGATAAATTTGGGGTGTGGACCATGTTATCGGCATCCCATGAAGCTGTAGTTTCATCACTAATCTATTATGTGACCTTCACTGCCACTGTCCCCACTCAGGTCACTATTACCCATCGGTGATTTATGCAGAAATTGTAGTCCCCATTTCCTTTCTTGTTTCCATGTGTATTCCCTTTACTTTCACTAGTAATAGTTAGCAAAGAGATTGAATTTACACGTGTTAGCTTCTACTTTAAAGTCATTCAGTGATAAGTCTTTGCCATTTAGATGAAATCCAAGCTAAATATTGAAGCAGGGAGTCCACATGCTCCTGCTTCATTTCGTACCCTCTGTGTGCAGACTCCATTGCACCCACTTTGCCCTCCATTCTCTTACTGAGGGGTCTCACCCCTGTGCCCTCAGATTGTCACACTTGCTTCTCCTTCACTCAGAACACCCCATCCCAAATATCCTCTCGCTCCTATCCTGCTCCGCTGCCTTTGGTACTTCCCACTCATCATTATGACCTCCATTACTAATAGTGCCTTTTGCCAGAAGGCTGCCTTGACTTTCTGGATGGCTGAAGTACCTTGTTGTTATATTCTATATTTAGAATGGTTGCCAGATATTGTAACTTACCAAATACATATTTGACTGGATTATTAATTACTTGAAACGTGGATTGTACCTAAACTTTCACCATCATATCCCAAGGGCTTCTTCCGATGTCTAAAATTTAGTAGGTGATAGATAATGCCAACAATGTATATAACCTTAGTCTAATGAGTTGACTTGTAGTTTAGTATCACTAGTAGGTCAAAGATGGAGTTTCAGAGACTCAAGGTGGCCAGTCCCAGTCCCCCAGGGACTGAATGTGGGCCAAGCCTTAACCTCAGCCCCATTGCCACCCTGTAGCAGCAGCTGAGGCGACACAGGAGACAGTGGAGTCCCTGATGCAGAAGTTCAAGGAGAGTTTCCGTGCTAACACACCAGTGGAGATCGGTCAGCTGCAGTCAGCCTCGCGCAGTGCCTCTACAGGGAAGAGGAAGCGGAGGAACAAGTCTCGAGGTAGGAGCTCCTGGCACCCGAGCCAGAAGACAAAAGTCTGTTCTGTGTTCTCAGATCCTGGGAACCTTCTCCCTCACCTCCCCTTTGCTTCTCTCCCTTCCAGCACTTCTGCTTTGTTAAGCCCCCTTGAAGACAATGGGATGTGCCCCTGGGGTTAGAGATAATCTCTCTGAGACCCATTCTGCCTCATCTGAGGATAGCAATGAACACTCCAAATTTTAAAGTGGTCTCATAGATGAAAGGGAATATAAGGACAGTTCCTCTTACCAGAATTGCAAGCAGCAGGTACTCTTCTCAAGGGTGTTTCTACAAATAGTGCAACAGAAGCAGAGCATTCTTGTGGAAGGCATGAGAACTGTTGACTGGAAGACAGCAAGCAGCAAGGACCCCCAGGAATATAGTTGGCGAATCACGTTTTAGAACCCTGAAGAATACAGGATGCATTGGCATCATAGATTCTTATTTCCATTTTGCAGCTGTGTCTGCTGGCTCATTCCATTAGACTTACCTAAGGTACACTTATCTCATAGTACCTTCTCATGAAATGTCTCCCCCTCCTCCTCCTCTTTTCTCCTCGGTCTTCTTATATTATCATTTCCTCTAACCACCTGTGTGACTTTGTCTATCGGAGGACCCCCACTTTCTGTTGTATGATTTTTGAACCTGCTCTTCTTCTGTTTTTTTTTTTCAGGCTGTCCAGTGGTCTTTGGTTCATTGCTTTTCTTTGCACCACCTCACTCCTCCATCATAAGCTTGTGTGTTCAAGCTTATGTATATGGTCTGCAAAATTACATGATATTTGTATCTTTACTGCTTCTACTGAATCTGTTTCTTCTGACCTCAACAATTCTGTTTCTGACATCCTCTCTGTGTGTCATAAATAAATAGACTCCCATTAATTATCTTTCCCATTTATTCACACTTAACTTATTTGAGGCAGCAGGTTAAGTGATATAAATGATATATACACCTTATTAAACAGGACCCTCTTTTAGTAGGTCTAATAATTCACATTTTACACATGGTCACACCAAGACAGAAAAACCTACAGTGGTGTGACAGAGGATGCCCTAGAGCCATGCTTCCCAGCCTTCCTAATACTGTGCTACTGCAATACAGTTCTTTGTGTTGAGGTGACCCCCAACCATAACATTACTTTGCTGCTACTTCAAACCTGTAAATTTGCTACTGTTATGAATCATAGTGTAGCTATGCACAATATCTGATATTCAACTCCTATGAAAGGATCATGACCCACAGGTTGAGAACCACTGCCATAGAAAGTGCCAAGCCAGGAAATTTCAACCAATCAGAGTCCCAAATATAGTAGTTTATTTACCATGTCCTGTACTTGTAAAATGCTATGTATTTTTCCAAACACTTGAATAGCACACTTTCACAAAGATGTCGTAAATAGTGGCAGTCACAACTCATGATGAAGTGTTTGTTTGGACGACATCTTGGTCCTGATTTTGTGAAATTTGAATCAGGAGGGTGGAAATGCAGACAAGATCTGCATGTTTATGGGAGACCATTACAGAGGGCATTACAGAGTTCATTTTTGAAACTCATGTGGTACATAACAGTTTCCTTGAAATCACCAATGGTGGTGTAGTAATGCTAACTCAGTCACTTTCAACTTGTATGGTTTTGGAAAAGTCCCCATTTTCTCTGAGTCTCAGTTTTCCAGTTCCATCAAATGGGACTCATTAAACTAAGAATGCTGTATC
Source organism: Microtus ochrogaster (assembly GCF_000317375.1). Lineage (NCBI taxonomy): Eukaryota > Metazoa > Chordata > Mammalia > Rodentia > Cricetidae > Microtus > Microtus ochrogaster. The sequence continues at coordinate 4,288,940 of NC_022016.1, forward strand.
AGTGTAGTAAAGTGGTGAGAATGCTCAGGCAGCATGCATTGAAGTCTATGTTGTCCTGCATGTTGTCCTTGGTTGCAAATTCAGGTGACTTAAAAAAATCTTTCCCAGCTTTACCTGTGTATCTTTATTCTTTCAAGTTTACCGAAAGTGCTGTTCTGTCTTCTTTGTTTTCATACCCTTTAGCCTATTTGACCTCAAATAAATCACTTCTCTCTTCTTGAGGACTAATCTGATTTCATTCCTTTATTTATCTTAAGCATCTTTATGTCACCTAACCCTTCAAGACTATCCATTTGATGGTTCACAATTTTAATAAGAAGACTTCTATAAGACTATTGAACAGTTTTTCATATTACATCAGCATTTAAAAATGGCACATAGAATTTTATTTTATTTTTTTTCTAAAAATTTGACCTTCCCTTTGTAATTTCTCTGTTTCCTATTAGAGGAGAATTTCAAGGTAAGATTGTTAATGAACACACAGCACTGAATTTAGACTTGTAATGGATACTAAATGATCATTAGTTGGAAGGAATCTCAGCTTTCTAATCAATAAATTTCTAATCCTCAACAAGGCAAATTTTATTTTTTAATTTTTTTAGGTTTCCTTTTTTATTTTTTATTTTTTTAAATTTATTTATTTATTGAGGATTTCGCGGTGGCGGGGAAGAGACAAGGCAAATTTTACTTCTTCAAATATTTTTCTAAAATATCTACGTTTGAATCAGATAGCAAAATGTCATCCATATAATGGTAAACTAGAAGGAAATTGCTTACATATCATTTTTAACAGATGTCATACAAAATATTGGCACTGACTGGAGTTATTAACATTACCTGTGAGAGAACCTTCTATTGATATCTCTTAGCAGGATAAGAATTGTGAAGGCAATTTATTCTCTGTCTTTTAACTGTAAAGGTACAGTGAAGAAACAATTTTTTGAATCAATAAGTATAAGAGGCTATGATTTGGGCAATAGACAAGGCAAAGTAATTCCAGATTGTAGAGAGTCTATTTCCTGAATCACCTTATGAACAGCTCTTAGATCTGTTACTATTCTCCATTTCCTAGATTTATTTTTAACAACAAATGCAGAAGAATTCTAAGGGCTGGTTGATTTGTCAATATGCTGAGCATTTAGTTGCTCCTATACCAGGTGTTCCAAAGCCTGAAGTTTCTCTGTTGTTAAAGGCCATTGTGCTATTCATACAGGTTTTTCTGTTAACCATTTTAAAGGTAGAGCTGTTGGTGCCTTTGGAAGATCAGAAGCTATTGTGCCCTGTTCTTGTACAGCCTTAATGGTTGATGGAGGTTCTTCTTTTATAAAACCTAATATTTTCCCCAGAAACATATCTTAACATATGGTTTCTTTCTACGATTAGGGGAATGTTAATCTGAGTATTCCAATGATGTAACAAATCACATCCCCACAAATTCATTGTTATGTTAGCAACATATGGCTTTAATTTTTCTCTGTCTTTCTGGCACTATACATTTGACGCTCTCATGCTCTTTTACCTGAGATAAATTTCCAGTCCCTAAAAACTGAACATTAACCTACTAAAGAGGCCAATCTGGATGCCACCAGAAAAAAAAAAATTACGAAAGAGGTATAAAGTATAAAAGGTTGAGAGACTTTAAAAGATAATTTGATAATGCAAATTAGAATAAAAAGTCAATTAAATACAACCTTTTGGACTCATCAAGATAGAATAGATATGGAATACTTTCTCTGAATTTGTCAAATGCATATGAACTAGATATTATTGATGTATTTATTTCCTGTATGTATTGCATAAAGTAAGTATACTTATTATATACACTTTTTTTATATTAGTTTTAGCCTTCTTTTTTAATTTAGAAAAAATGGGAAAGGAAGTAATATAGTGTTTGTGTTTTAATAAATAAAGCTTGCCTGAAAATCAGAATGCAAAGCAGCCACACTAGTGAGCCATATAGACCAGACTATGGTAGCATACAACTTTAATACCAGCAGATACACTAGCTAGCCACAGAGGCTGGGTGGTGGGTGTGCACATATTTATTATATTTATTTTATTTTATTACTTCCCCTCCTCCCACTTCCTCCACACTCCTTCCCCTCACCCCCCCAATCTTAAGAGAGGCACTCTGCCCTGTGGAAAGTCCAAGGCCCTCCCCACTACATCCAGGTCGATCAAGGTATACATCCAAAGAGAATAGGATCCCAAAAAGCCAGTACATGCAGTAGAGACAAATCTCAGTGCCATTGTCATGGGCCCCTCAGTCTTCCCCAACTGACAATGACATTTGATCCCATGCTTGTTCATTCCCAGTCCAGTTGGAGATTGTGAGCTCCCATTAGCTCAGGCACATTGTCTCAGTGGGTGAACCCCTCATGGTCTTGACTTCCTTGCTCATACTCTCCCTCCTTCTGCTCTTCAACTGGACCTTGAGAGCTCAGTCCAGTGCTCTGATGTGGGTCTTTCCATCTATTGTTGGATGAAGGTTCTATGGTGATATTTAAGGTAATCATCATCAGTCTGACTACAGGGCAAGACCAGTTCAGGCACCCTCTCCTCTATTGTTTAGGGTCTTAGCTGGGGTCATCCTTGTGGATTCCTGAGACTTTTTTCTAGAGCCAGGTTTTTTGCTAATCCCCAAATTATTCGCTCAATCAAAGTATCTCTTTTGTGGCTCACATCCTTCTTCCATCTCAACTACCCCATTCCCTCAAGCTCTCCCTAACTCTCCCATTCTCCCCTCTTCTTCCCCTTCTCCTCTTCCTTCTACCCTCCACCTCCATGATCCCAAATTTTGTCATGCAATCTTCTCTGCTTCCAATTTCCAGGTGGGTCTATATATGTTTTTCTTTGGGTTCACCTTATTACTTAATTTCTCTAGAATCATGAATGTCCTTTGTTTATGACTATAATCCACTAATGATTGAGTACATACCATATTCATCTTTTTGGGTCTGGGTTATCTCATTCAGTAAAGTGTTTTCTAATTCCATCTATTTGCATGCATAATTCAAGATGACATTTTTTTTTCTTTGCCACTGGGTAGTACTCTAATGAGTAGATATGCCACACTTTCTTTATTCATTTTTCCATTGAGGGTTATCTAGATTTTTTTCCAGGTTCTGGCTATTACAAATAATGCTGCTGTGAACATAGCTGAACAATGCTGTTGTAGTATGATTGAGCATCTTTTGGGTATTCTCAAGAGTGATATTTCTGGATCCTGAGGTAGGTTGACTTCCATTTTTTTGAGAAACTGCCACACTGATTTCCAAAATGGTTGTACAAGTTTGCATTCCCACCAGCAATGGATAAGTGTTCCCGTTACTCCACATCCTCTCCTGTATAAGCTATCATTTGTGTTTTTTATTTTAGCCATTCTGACAGGTGTAAGATGGTATCTCAAAGTTGTTTGATTTACACTTTCCTGATAGCTAAGGAAGTTGAACATGTCCTTAAGTATCTTTTGACCATTTGAAATTCTTCTGTTGAGAAATCTGTTTAGTTCAGTACATCATTTTTAATTGGGTTATTTAGAATTTTAATGTATAATTTCTTGAGTTCCTTATATATTTTAGAGATCGGTTAGTTAGCCATAGAGGCTGGGTGGTGGTTGTGCATATATTGTTCCCAACAGGAGAGAGGAATATAAGATGTGAGGAGACAATCTCACACTCAGTCTCAGTCTGAGAATTTGTAGAGGCAGGATCACCCATTTTGGTCTGAAGTAGAGGTAGGCACCAATGGCTGATTGCTTTGCTTTTCTGATCTTCAGCTTGAACCCCAATATCTGTCTCTGTGTTTTTATTAATCATGCTGCATAGCTCCTCAGTGCATGTAACAAACAGTCTGCCTTTCTTTGTCACATCAGGACTGCTGTCACTTCTTACTTCCTCTTTGCAACTATACTCTGCTTGTTATTCAGTCTTCCTAGACAGAAGAACTAGATTACATCTTTCAAAATCTTAGACCAGACAAGACTTCTTAATGACCTTGGGTAGCTTCTCATTCTCCTTGCAATAAAATATGAACTCT
>NC_022016.1:4293597-4310796 GCF_000317375.1 Microtus ochrogaster
AGAAGAACCTACTACACCATTGTTCTTTCTGCATCTTCCATTACTAACAGTTATTGTTTTACCTGGCTTCTTCTCACCTTTCATCTCTCAGCTCAGATATCAGCACTTTCTCCCATGCTGATCAGTCAGAAACTTTTCTCCTTTTGAATCGGCAACCAACTGTTATATCACCATGCATATATAAGGAATATAGCACAAGATTGTTTCTCTTTTCTTGTTTCCTGCCTTTCTATCCCAAATAGATGCTTCATATTTATAAATCTAAAACATACAAAGTATTTAGCAAATGCTTGTCGACTATATGAACATCTGAAATCACTTATAGTTTTATGTCTTTGGAATTGATGGTATGATAAAGGTCCTTGATGAACAAAAGCTGACTGGTACTGACCACCTGACAATGTCTCCCTACCACATACAGACTTACTGACAAGCAGTAATCAAACGAATGCAATTAAAGCATTACTTAAGTAGTCCACAAACAGTGTGATAGTGTTTCTGTTGCCACCACTGGCTCGGGATGCTGCTGGAGAGGAGGAAGAAGCATAACTCATATCTACACCTGTTTTCTACAAGATAGGGAGATGACTCAGTGGGCAAAGTACTTGCTTGCAATCATAAAGACCTTAGCTCAGACTTCCCAATATCCATGCAAAAATCTGGGTGTTGTAGTACATACCTGTTACCCCAGTATGGGAAAGGCAGAGACAGAAGTGTCCCTGAGATTTGTTTGACATTCATTTTTTCTGAATCAATGAATTTCAGTTTCAGGGAGAGATTTTCTAAAATAAGGTGGAAACTGATAAAGAAAGACACTAGTTGCTGCCCTCTTAACTTCTATTCACATAAATGTGCATATTTACCGTCACATACCTAAAGACACATACACATTCATCACACACACACACACACACACACACACACACACACACACACACTTTCTTGGAGAGTAGTATTTCCCAATCAAAACTCTGTTCACACCCCCTTCATGAAGGTTCCTGTATTGCTTTTAATTCTGTTAAGGCTCTGGGAAGCCTGAAGTATGAAAAGCAGGGCTGCTTTGTTGAATTCACTGTCTGTAACACCATCTTGCCTGCAGACTCTATTTTTACCCTGGAACATTTATTAACATCTCGTCCAAGAGAAGCAGCCTCAGAAACACAACTTAGAAATGCCCCATTACCCCTCCCAAGTCATCAGAAAGCTTACATATGATGGTCTGGCTCTCCAGTCTTTCACTGTGTCATCCTCCCCATGACACTAATGTGGCTGTGGGCCAGAAGGCCCAGAATGAGAGCACCTGGCCCCTCTCTGCTTCATTAGGTTCCACGCCCAATGTGTGGTGCCCAGTAGTTCCCAGCAGATGGAATGGGTAGCTGAGAACCAGTGTCACGGAGTTGAACACAGCTAAAAGCAGCTCCAATGTGTTTCTATAGCTCAGATTTCCTCCTAAGAGGCCTGGTAGTTGCTAAGCTCTAGCATACCTCATCAGACAAGGAAGGCTACTGGAGGGTTTAATTGCTGCCTTCATGTTTGTGACATGGTTTTATGAGGCAGCTGCTAAGTAGCCACTCTGCAGTGTCCCAGAGGCTGTGGAAATGAGGAATTACATTCAAATAAAGCAGAGGAAGGCTTGAACAAATGTGAGGAAGAGCTTCTTGAGGCTTCTGTACTTTAGGCAATGGTTTTTCAAAGCAGGACTTTGCATTTGAAAATTAATCCTGCAATTATCTAACAGGCTGGTCTTCATCAAGTATGTAAAAACTGTAGTCTCTTTCCTCCTTCTGTGAACTTGTGTTAATAATTCTAGCCTCCCAGTCTCACATGTAACTGGGAAATGAGACTGAAGGATGCATAGCCCCACTGGACACACTGTTGACCCTTAGAGAGAATCGTCAGGATATCTACTGCCATTACAGCCCCACACCCTAGGCCTTTGGAGGTTCACAGACACACTCCTTACCTCTGGACCATAAGCTATATTTAATTTGTCACCTTCTTACACCTAGCTAGAATTCCTGCAGCACCTTTTTAATCTAACTGTGCCACAGACTAATCCATCTTCTACCATGAGAGTTACCATGATCTTTTGAGAGCACACTAAATATGGCCACAACACTCCCTAGGAAGAACATTTTCTTTATACTCTCTCACCTATGACAAGGGCTTATTTAGATCTTTGTATGAATTCTTCTTGAGGCAGATGAGCATGAACAGCTATCAAAAGGTCAGCCCTTGTGCCCAAATGACATAGATCATCAGGTCCAAATTTCTGATTCCATCTTTTAAAAACATTCCACTGACAAATGAGTCAGCCTTAAAGTCATTTGCCAGTGAGCCTGACAACCTGTGTTCTGTCATTGGAACCTGTGAGCTGTCCTCTAACAGCTGTATGTGCACTATGGCCGCCATTACATGTGTATCCACACACAAACACAAACCACACACACACACACACACACACACACGTCTTTCTGTGTCACAGTTGATTTGGCTTTGTTATACTATTTATTATTAGCTAGCTAATTTAACATTTTTTTTAAATCACCAGCCAATACTCTATCCCAACAAGAACTGTTCAGAGATGGCAACAATATCTTCTCAAAGTATTTTTGTAGGATCAAATAGGCAAAACACTTAGCACAATAGCACAGGGTGAATTATGAGATTGAATAGGTGCTTATACCGGACAGAAATCTCAAGGTCCAAATCAGGAGCAGAAGGAGAAGGAGCATGAGCAAGGAACTCAGGACCGCGAAGGGTACACCCACACACTGAGACAATGAGGATGTTCTATCCGGAATTCACCAAGGCCAGCTGGCCTGGGTCTGAAAAAAGCATAAAACCGGACTTGCTGAACATAGCGGACAATGAGGACTAATGAGAACTCAAGAACAATGGCAATAGGTTTTTGATCCTACTGCACATACTGGCTTTGGGGGAGCCTAGGCAGTTTGGATGCTCAACTTACTAAACCTGGATGGAGGTGGGTGGTCCTTGGACTTCCCACAGGTCAGGGAACCCTGATGGCTCTTCAAGCTGATGAGGGAGAGGGACTTGATCGGGGGAGGGGGAGGGAAATGGGAGGCGGTGGCAGGGAGGAGGCAGAAATCCTTAATAAATAAATAAATTTAAAAAAAAATTAAAAAAAAGATCAGAAAAAAAGAATAGGTGCTTATAATCTTGTCATTCGTTACTGTTTGTGTTGCTGCTGATATTATTTTATTTTAGTCTTGTGCTCAGTATTATTGGCCCACAGGAATGTATTTACTTAGGCTCAAAATCAAAAACCTAGAGGGTGAAGGGCATGCAGTTTTAAAGTCTAGCATTGGCATGCCACACAGGTTTCCTTAGAGCCAAGACTCCACTCGAGATCTCAGTCTTATCCCTAGGCTGCTGTTCTCCATAGCCAACACTGTCCTACTCTCCCTTGACCCAACATTATATTAGTACTAATCCATACCTGCCGGAAAGACTTCTTGACATTCTAACTTGAACTTTGGAGTCTTATTTGGGAAGCACATCCTCATCTCGTGTTCTTCCTGAAGGAGCCACTGCTGTCTCTAATCCCTCAGAGTCACACACTCTTCTTTATCATCGCCTTTCTTCTCATTGCCCGTTTGAAAGAGAGATTAGTACATCTGTCTTCAACTTCTATGGTTATGTGAAGGAAAGCACAGTCCTTTATGCTCTCTGTAACCTATTTGTGTAGCAAACAATTTGCCTAGGATGGTATTTCACAGCCTGTGAAGATGGATTGATAGAAAGAGAGATGGATAGCTAGATGATTGGATGAAAAAATAAAGGAGCTAGAAGACTCATGAAAAACAAAGATTACAAAGAATCTATAGGAAATTTAATACATTCTAGACATAGTATCATCATATATTATCTCATTTAAAAGCTTCCAAAAGGCCTATGTGTTAACCCCATTTAACAAAGCAGGAATCCAAAGTTTACACTCTTTAAGTGACTTGTCAGAGTTTACCCAACCAATAAACTGTGAGGCTGTGAATTCATAGCATGGATTTAAATTACAAGATGACTTGAGTTCTGCTCTTAGCTTTGCTATGCTCTTACACTGGCTATGATCTTTGAGCTGTGAAATTATGTCAGCTTCGTCTAGTAACTACAAAGAAGTATATGTAGTTTTTCTTGCATTGGCAAGTTTTTCTGTGTCATCGGTGCTGCTGCGAGAGTGTTAGGAGCTACAGTCTACTATAAGGAGAGACATGTCCTTTTCTGAGACAACGCAGAGCCAGGTCTACCCCAGTCAGACTTTTCATGACTCAAGATAGTTCAGAAGTTATGATATTATCCTGCATTGTGAATATTTAAGGTATTTATTTAACCTCTTCAGGATGCCATACATATACAGGATGTGTGTGTCACTGGTATCTCTACTCATCAGCCATAATTATTTATTAAAGGAAGCACAGAATCAGACATCTCCAGCCACAGTGAATACATAGAGGTATTGAAGGTTGATGTGAAATGCTTGCTAACATGAAAGATGGATTGAAGAAGGCTTCACAAAGGAAGACATCCTCAAAAAGTGTCTTGATATTAACTAGGGATTAGGCAAGGAAGACATTTCTGATCAAAAAATGAACAGAATCTGCAAATGCACATGGGAGTAAACCTATTCTGGGCACTGGATGAATATTTGAAAGGAACTCTGGACCAAAAGACGTGGGAGAAATGAGGTACCTGATACTCCACCAGAATCATGTCCTAAAGGTCACTCCCTGAAGGTCACCAGTCTTACAGTGTAGAGGACAGGCAAACAGTGGTTCCTTCACGTTTCCTGGGAGATGACTTCTGGTATGGTCTCTTTTGTCTTGGGGAATTGTCCCTATGTTGCAGGTTTGTGTTAAGATACATATATTGTTCCTTTTTATTAGTAAATGGCTATAAATTATTCACTTAGTTGGAATAAAATAACCAGAAGCATTAATGACTTTAAATTAGTTGTCTTAATGGGTTGTTGTTCAATTTATACATATTGGACAAGCAGGTCCAGGATCAATCTTTGTTTCTTTGGTCACTGTCATGGATCTACTGATCTTTTAGACACTGTGGCAGTCTTCCCTTCCTGCCAAGTACTCACCTGTGTGTGTCTGCCAAAGTTTGCAAAGAAAATGTATGAAACTGATATGACAAAATTTGAAAAGGTTTTAAGAGCAAAATCCCCTTCTGACAAAGGTGCTTTGGTCCCTGCGTCACCTAAATGAAGTTAGATTTAAATTACTAGATGATAACAGGTTATTTAGGAGGACTGGATATACCTAGGGTCCCTAAATGCTGAAATAATCTTTTCTTTTTGTTACCTTTGTGCCATTTCTGCAGCTCTGTTTTCTACCCCTCTTCAAATGCCATGAGACAAGGCTTTTGTATCAAACTGGATGGGGAGCTAAAGCCACTTTTTAAATTTTTTCATGAAGTTCTTTTACTTTTTTCCCCCTAATGAATGTCATGGACTCTTCCTCAAACTTTTTATATCCGCTTTCCTGATTTTCTTGAGCTATTTGTCATGTATCCTCCACTATTAGAATAATTTATAGCCACTTCATATCTTCTTCTGCCTTAATGAATCTGCTCACATGCAGCAGCGATTTCCAGGCAGTGCTTAAGTTTCTACTGACTCGCCTGCTTCCTGACAAACAGCAGATGCTCAACTAATGTTTGATAAATTATCGGGTGATTAATCAGTGTGACTACATAATTACAGATAAAAGCTCCTATATTCCATGTTGTAGAGTTCCCATGTCCGAATACTCTAAGATTCTAGAGTTATCCTTCTAGAGAGATATGGCCTTTGTCCCAGCTTTGTCACTGTCTTGAATAACTTTGAAAATAACTTACATCTCCATTATCTACTGTGCAAATCCTATAATCATATGTTTGTTTTTATAGGAAGGCTGGGAGTATTAAAAACACATAGAAAGTATCCAGCAGATCACACTGAACATATAAGCACCAATAAATCTCTGTTATTGTTAATTTAGAAAGCAAAGGTGATAGGCTAGATAATTTGCACCAATCTCTTCCAGCTCAAATTCCTTTTGATTGTAAATGTGACTGGGAAGTGCTGTTATTGACCAGACTTAGGATTTGAAATAAACCTGTTGTTTGAACATTAACCCTGCCTTGAGTGTAGTGGGTGTATGGGGGCTTTCACCCCCAGCATCAGCAAACGCAGTTTGCCCATTATTCTCCTTCAACTGATGCTGCGAATTAGCTGCATCCTGGAGTCAGAACCTTGGAAATTTCAAAGAAAGGGAATGCTATGCATCTTTGGTCAGGAAACCTTTCCACGTGGTCCCTGGCCATAGATGTTGCCCTAACTGTACAGCCAGTGACAATACTACTACCATTCAGGTTATAACCAGTTGTGTCTGAATCAGGCATGAGAGAGTTAATCTGAAGTCAAGAACAGAGCAACCTCCACAAATCTTTTCTGGTGTGCCTTTCAAAGAAGTTTACTTTCCTGACTTGTATGTCACCTCCAGGTGATTTCCCTTGTCCATCTGGAATGTGTCAAGGAGCTCTCAGTCAGTTCCACGTGGTCTGCTTATTGAAAGGCAACTACAAGGGGGGTTAGCAAGAGACTTTAGACCAGGCCTTGGTGAGGGCTAATGGCAGGACTCTGCGACACTCCCTTGAGTAGGACACGATGATTTTGTGTCACATTGTTTGTTCACATAGTAGAGTACTCTGAAATGCAATATCTTTAAACAGAAGCCATTTCTTAACTTCAAGTCAAGCATCTGTGCTTGGCTAAGCTGGACATTTCAGGTCTGGATGGGGCAGGACAAAGAACTGAATGTATCTGTTCAGCTCAGTAACTGTTCATCAGCCTCATTTACATGCTATAGGGTCCCATTAAGTCCGTCTCTAAGTTTTCTTAGCCAGCTTGCTTTTAAGTGTAGAAATTACAAAAGATACTTATCTCTGTTAGAAATGAGCAGATCTAAGAGTGGGATTCAGTCCTTATTCAAATCTACAATTTAAACGGCCTCTTTTCATAGCTTTTGAACATGTAAAAACATGTAAGCCACCTGGCTTGCATTAGTGTTGGCTGTTAGAGAATTTTGATAGATCACGTAGGTAGGTATTAGGAACTATTGCTTGTTTCAAATTCAGCTGTAATCAGATGGGTAAGTTGGTGAGACCATTACAGAGCGGAGTTTTGCATTCTCCTATATTTAAAGTAGACACGGTTAAACATATCAAAGCAATGTTGTGGAGTGCCTGAGACATTAGCCGTTTTCAAGCTGTTCTCCAAATAGGCGCTTGGAGCAAACACGAGGAGCTGTTGCTGAGAATGCGTGGCTGTTCAGTCAGGGTCTTACTATACTTATACATTAGGCATCACTAGTTTTGAAAAACTCGTCATTTTCAGTGTATATGAATAAGTACTCTATATGTAACGTTTGTGTAACATTGCAGTGGAATGACTATGAACTGTCTCTGTGGGCTCAAGGGTTTGAAGATTTGGACACCCCCAATGATGGCACTATTTGTAAAATTATGGGACTTTCAGAAAACCAGGTCTAGCTGGGGAAAGTGATATCTGAGGACTGGGGGCGGGGGTCAAGCCATGAGGGTTATTTTAAAGCCTGTCATTGCCACTAGCTTCAGTCTCTCTTGCTATATCCTGATTCACACAAATGTGAGCAAGCAGCCCACACCCTTCCACCATGCATTCTCTGCTGTGATAAACTGACGAAATGAATATTTTTCCATTAAATTGCTTCTGATTTATTTGGTTACAGTAATAAGAACCTAATACAGAAAACTGGTTCTCAAAATTAGATCGATATTATAAGAAACCTGATCTTAGCCTTTATGAATAAATTATATGAAAAATACAAAGTTCAGAGTTGCATTCTAAAGAAACCCTAGCATACAGCATGTTCAGTGTAATTAGCCATTGCATGGAAAATATGGAAGACTAGAATGCTGGCTTAAATAAAGAGAGTCAAAGCCAAACTTATACGGTGTCAGAGAGGAGCAAGTATTCTGAGAGGAACTGGCTTATAAGATATCCATGTTCAAGTCTGCCAAAAAAATCAAACTGTATTCTGCTGATAGAACAAAATTTCCCATTCCTGCACAGAATAAAAAGCAGGAAAACACATTATAAAAGCTCATTAGAATGAAATTGCCCTTTCCTATTCCATATACACACATAAACATGCGTACAAGTAGAAAAACACTTAAAGAAAACAACACCTAGGTTGTTCCCAGGTTCTGGTTATTATAAATAATGCTGGTATGAATGTAGTTGAGCAAATGTCCTTGTGGTACGAGTCTGCATCCTTTGGATATATGCCCAAGAGTGGTATTGCTGGGTCTTGAAGTAGATTTTTTTCCCAATTTTCTGAGAAACCGCCACAGTGATTTCCAAAGTGGTTGTACAAATTTGCACTCCCACCAGCAGTGGAGAAGTGTTCCCCTTACTCTGCATCCTCTCCAGCATAGGCTATCATTGGTGATCAAAGCTATTCTGACAGGTGTAAGATGGTGCCTGAGTCATTTTGATTTGCATTTACCGGGTGGCTAAGAATATTGAGCAGTTCCGGAAGTGTTTTTTGGTCATTTGCAATTAATCTGTTGAGAATTCCCTGTTTAGATCTGTACCACATTTTATGGGATTATTTGGTCATTTGATATCTAGTTTCTTGAATTCTTTATATATTTTGGAGATTAGTTCTTTATCTGATGTGGAGATCCACAGTGAAGCACTGGGCTGAGCTTCCAGAGATCAGTCCAAGATGGGGAGGAGTGATAATATGACAAAAGGGTCAAGACTATGATAGTGCTATCCACAGAAACAGCTGACCTGAGCTAGTGAGAGCTCACTGACTCTGGACTGATGGGAGGGGGCGGAACATGCATAGAACCCAACTAGACCCACTGAATGTGAGGTCCAGTTTTGAGGCTTGGGTAGTCTGTGGAGCCACTGGCAATGGGGCCAGGATTTATCCCTAGTGCTTGAGCTGGCATCTTGGAGCACATTCTCTTTGGAACAATACCTCGCTCAGCCTAGATATATGGGGAAGGCATTGGTCCTGCCTTGAAGTGATGTGCCAAATTTTGTTGACTCCCCAGTGGAGCCTTACCTTTCTGAGGAGTGGATGGGGAGTGGGGCTGGGGGAAGTGTGGGGCAGGAGGGATTGAAGGGTGCTCAATTCCTGGAAGAAGTTTGTCAACTGAGGCTCATTTCTCTCGGATGACTCTAGTTATGTGAAGTTGACATAAAACTAGCCAGCAAAGAAGAGGTTAGCAGGGTCATATCATATATTATTAATCAAAGAAGACATTTAGAGAAATGCATATGAATGACAGAATGTACCTTTCAATGACTGGAAACCAAAACTGGTCTTTTAGGAATAAAGTGAATTGTGAATTTATCACAGCAGCAACTGTGATAAACCGTGGAAGGAAAGTTTGTGTGTAACTACCAGAATAGCAGTTTCAAGTGTGCAAAATGAGAGGAATGTTTAAAAAGTTAACATACAGTCAAAGTTGGAGAGTATTATGCAGCAATCATTCCATTAAATAATATACATAACATAATAATAGTAACAACAAATATTAGTGAAAAGATGATCAAACGAACTTACATAAAATTCTTCTCTGAAAAATGTGATGTCAATGAATTTTTTTAAATTAATGTTAAATTTCCTGATGGCCTGCTTTCTATCATAAGATCTCTATTTTCTGGCTTTGTTTTAATTTCCTTTAATTCTATTTTCTTTTGAATGATGACTTTTATGACTAAATCTTTAAAAAAAATTTTGTAAAGAAATTCATTCCAATTCAGAGGTCGAGTTGAGGGAAAGTCATCTGTATTTGCTGAATTCATTTTATGTTTGAGTTATGTGTTTGCTTTTGTAAGGATATTGAAGTTAACAAGTCTTCATGGGAAAAATCACTCTGAGTACAAAGTGGTTGTGTGCCGTTTCAATCCATGTTTATTCTACAAGCCATGGGAGCCATTATTTTCTGAAGATAACTTTCTATATTGTATATAGAAAAACCCTTCCCCATTATGATGGTTTCTCTTGTCAATTTCATGAAATCTAGAGTAATCTGGGAGTTTGGCATCTGAGCATGACTGAGGGGGTTTATGTTTATTGGGTTAGTTAAGATGGGAAATACCTGCTCACTGTGGGGGAGTCTATTCTCTGGACTTGATTCATGAATTCAATGAAAAGGGGAAAGTACACTGATCATGTGCGTTCACTGCTCTTGGGTTCACTTGTGGTTGCAGTGTGACTAGCTGGGTTTATCTCCTGTCACCTTGCCGGATCTATCATGATGGACTGTACTGGAATTATGAAAAAAAAAACCTTTTCCCTTAGTTTTCTTTTGTCAGGGTGTTTTATTACAATGACTGGATAAGTAGCTAAAACACCCAGATTTCCTGTACATGATCTAGTTGTGAATATTTGCCAAAAGCTGAATACTTGCAAGGCATAATCTCTTGTAATTTGTAAATCATTAATGCACATTTCAAAAATCCAGAAAAAAAAGATTAAAATTTTTTAAGGATATTGATAATTGTATATAAATATTATGTATATAAATATAACAAGACAGAATAACACAATATAAAATTACCAAAACATTACATAGTGTCCCATCAGTATATGTATAATTTTGTTTTATGTACCCACAAAGAAAGAAGGAAGAAATGAAATAAAATAATTCCTTATGATCCTGAAGATAAAGGATCATTTGATATCGCTATCATTTGATAGCGATTACAATATCTCAGAGTGGTGACGGTCATCACAGACTCTGAGCTCATTTGTGTGATACACAACTCTCTGTTCTTTTCACAACCGTATGAGCTAAAGTCTGAGCAATTGCATCAGCCATAGCAGGAGCCTCTGTGACTGCTGTAACTGATTCCACTTGTAAGCTCATAACTCATCTTCTCCAAGCTGATGTCTGATGGGACAACCACCATGGGACCTATGGATTCCCACTCCTGTGAGGGTCAGGATGTGGAGTAAGGAACAGGGAAGAAGTCATTAGCTCCAGTGTTCAAGTACCGTGATTATATTTTGTTATTAGAATATCAGAAGCTATATTACCTTGTCATTGACTATTGCAGTTGTCAGTCAAATCTGCAAAGACACCAGCTGGGCTTCCTTCCTGTTCCTCCCCTGTGGTGGAAAGCTGTCTCTGTCTCACATTTCTCCAGCAAAGACGAAACTGTTGGGAGATGCCATTTTGAGGCCAGCACTGTGGGGGTGGTTTTATTTCTTTGTTTATTCCTTGAGAGCATGTAGCTGAGGAGAAAAACAGCTATGGGTCACTGATTTTGTTTACATTACATTATGGGTGTTTTCATATATTATTGTAGCTGATCAGAGACTTGAAGCAGGCTTCCCAAGCTCACACAGTAGGTCATGAGCAGGACCTGGAGATGAACGCCATTCACCTATGTCCCATACTACTGCCTTTCCTTCTATAGTTTCCACTGTCTACTCTCAATGCCCCGTCCAAGATCTGTGTTTTATCATCTCCGTGGTGTGTCTGCACATACACAGGCCTCATAGCTTGCAGTGAAATTTAGAAAATATGAATGCAGCAACCAAAAAAAAAAAAGACCCTTTTCTAAAACCTAATTACTCTGTTGGGATTTTTATTCATTTTCTTGCCTAATTATTATTAAAAATATACCATCTGTGTAAATTAGATTTTAGGATTTTGCCATAAACTTTTGTGCAATTTAACTTGGAAAAAAGTAGCTTTTAATCTCATTCCATGATGGAAAATGTTGGTCTGATCTGCGGGGGCTAATTGTCCCGACCACGTGTTAAAATCCAAATGCAGCTAAACATTAAGGTTAAATGATGATATTACAAGTTCTTTGGTTTGCATTTTACATCCAATTGAAAACACAAACCACTTGCCTCATTAATCCTTTGCAATCTAATTTTTACCCCCCTAACCGAAATGATCCTTTTGGGGCACATTTATATCCTTTTAACAGCCGCCTGACAGTTCTGCTGATGGAGTTTGTAGCCAACTTTGTTACTGGATAGTGACAACTGCCCTGATGGATATGTGTACGTAATTATTCCCACACAGTTAGATTTAATTAACGCTTATCCACATCATGATCTTGAAGCGAGCAGGCTTTCTCTGCAGGAGCAGTTAATGGCAAAGGATTTCCTTTTTAGCCAACAGAGAGTCCAAAAGGCTTTGTAAAAGTTTTTTTTTTAAGATGAGGAAGAAAAAAAGGAAAAAAAAATGTATCTAATCATGATTAATTTGTTCCTTCTTTATGTTAATGCCGAATATGAACTAACTGGGGCTACACATAGGGTTGAGGTTCTTAAATCTGATTTCATATCACAGAGATGTTAACATGAGCAGTTCCAAGGAATCTGTAAATAAAATGTCCATTTGTTCAGTGTCAGGGCCTATAAATGAGGCACACTGCTTTCATGTTGCACTTGTTTTTTATATATAATATGCACATGTTCATTTTTCTATCCTTCTCCCTAAATACTTTTCAGAGTTTGATAATAAATTATTCCTTTAGAGTGAGATATTTAGGAGAAATGATGGAGAATATTGGACTAGAACAGAAATGATTAGGCAATTCATAAGAAGAATGTCAGTGTATTTATAAAACCCTAGTAGATGTGAATACTTAAAAAATATCAGCCCAATCCATACTTGTAAAATATTAATGTCTCATTTGCTTTTTGTTACAGTAATAGCTGTGCCTTGTGTTTGTAGAGAGCTTAACCATTGATAACACATTTCCACAGCCATTGTTTGTAGTGATCCTTGCCATAACGCTCTGAGGCAAGTAGAGAAACTGGAGAGTCTGGTGCTTGAGTTGTTGCCCACAGTTGCATGGCTGGAAATCAGAAAATCCCTGGAGCTGAAAATCCAAGACAAGCCCATATTATCTTCACTACCTTACATGCAGGGAAGATTATGTGAGGCCTTAAGTAGCAGTTCCTTTGGTTTTCATTTGTCTTGCTAAAGCATCAGTATAATCATAGCTTTAAAAAATATCTGAGATGAATATCATGTGATGCTACTTACTTTAATGACTGCATGCAATATTAATGATCATTATTACTGTGAGCTGTTATGGAAGATTTCATCTAGCAGATTCCAGAGGCCTCTTCTGGATGGAAGAAAACATGTCTGTCCTATGATGCAAAACAATCCTGAATAGACTTGACCTTGAAGCCGAAGAAGCCTAAAATGAAACATCAGTTAAGCTAGGGCTATAGAATAGGAAGAGGGCGGGCATAAATGATCCTATAATACAGATGAAAAAACCAACATGTAAAAGTAAAACAGCTGCTTTTTAACCATCGGGTTAGTGGCAGATCATACAGATTCTGTGCTGATCTCTGTCCTTTCTGTCATAGCTGTGGCCTAAAGCTGGGAAAGTCCCGAGAACTGCCTTTTGTGTAAATACTGAATTGATCTGGAGAAGAGGAATGTCTGGTCCAAGATCATATATTAACCATAGGCCTAAGTGGACCCAGAAATCTGTGTCTTCAATGACTACAAATTTAGTCTAGTTCCACAAATGTTGTTTGGATATGTATTGTTGTCCTACCCAGTGTTGGGACATGTGGCAATATGGCTCCTTCTCTTTGCATTATGGATAAGGAAGATGTGAAACCTATCATTAGTGAGCTCAGAGTACACATTTCAGTGAGGAAATTTGAGAGTAAAAGCTTGGAATCAGTTTGGAGCAGATTTGGCTTAGAGTTTCAAACTACAGACTCTCTGTATGTTGCTATTCAGATTTTGCATTACTGAATCCCAGAAAATGATTTTTTAATTGAAGAATAAGGGTTAAAACCAACAGAAATACAGTACTTATATATACAAATTATACATATAAAATAGCAAAGGTTTGCTCTGGATCATGCTCAATGCTGCTTTAATCAATATCTTATTTGGCTAAAATCTCGCACTATTCATGTGAGATAGATATTTGCTGTGGTTTGAATGAAAATATTTCCCATAGGTACACATATTTGGATACTTGATCTTCACTTGGTAGAACCATTTGAGAGGAACTGTTGGGTGTGTCCCTGTTGGAGGAGGTGCATTACTGTGGATGGGCTTTGAAGTTTCACAAGGCCCAACCGTTCCAACTTAGCTCTCTCCAACTCATGCTTGTGAATCAAGATGTTAAGTTTTCAGCTACTGCTTGAGTGGCATGCCTCCATGTAAACTGTAAGCAGCATGCCTCCATGACTGCTGCACTGCTTCCTACCATGACAGTCATGAACTTTAGCCCTCTGCCACCGTGAGTCCCAGATTAAATGTTTTCATTTATAAGATGCATTGGTCATGGTATTTTGTCATAGCAATACAAAAGTAGTCAATACAATGTTATTACCTTAGTATATCCATTTTACAAGTGAAAACAATAAGGCTCTCAAAAGCCAGATGACTAGTCAGTGGCTGTAATGATTTGTGTTCATTTTCGGTAAAACAACATCAAGAC
This sequence comes from Microtus ochrogaster, assembly GCF_000317375.1. Taxonomy (NCBI): domain Eukaryota; kingdom Metazoa; phylum Chordata; class Mammalia; order Rodentia; family Cricetidae; genus Microtus; species Microtus ochrogaster. The sequence goes on from NC_022016.1 coordinate 4,308,116, forward strand.
TTACATACCTGTGGGGGATTATTTTGTTGGTTGTAATTAATGTGGGTGTGCCCATCTTGACTATGGGGAGAACTATTTTCTTAGCAGGGGACCCTAGACAGTTTAAAATGAACAAAATAAGATGGATACTTAGGAACATTAGCTGAGTTCTAGTTGAATCGTGGAAGGAATAAATGAGCTGCTTCAAGATCCTAATGCCTTGTCTTCTCCACCAGGATGGACTGTACCTTGAACTGTAATATAGGATAAACCCTTTCTTTTTAGGTTGCTTTAAACAGCGTATTTTACCTTAGCAACAGGGAAAGAAGCTAAGACAGGGAGAAACCTTGTATTCAAACCTTAGTTAGTTGGATTGTAAAGGAAGAATGCAACACACACAACCTCTCTCAAGAAAGCTCATGCTGAAGCAGAGGGTGGTAATGTTGGGTACCATCACTGAATTCTTGTTGCTATGACCACCATATTAGCCTCTACTGAGAACCTGGCAGAAGAGTGATCCTCAGACTGCTACTCCATGGTGAAGGCTATCAGCATCTCTGAGCATTCATTCCTAGGTTTTCATGTGATTGTGATCATAAGGTGGGAAGAGATATTGTAGTCCATAAATAGCCCCGTCTTTGATTTTCTTTTGGAATTTCAGAACTTCAGAGGCCCTACAGGTCAACAGTTTCTTTTTCTTTTGGATCCTTGTGTTAATCGTCTGGTCTCTGGTTTTTGTTGTGTGTGTTGTTTTCTCATATAGATGATCAAAGTCAGCACAAGAGAGGTTCAGGTTTATAAGCTTAATGAAAAGGTAGACTCAGGGAACTCAAACATTATTTAGGTTGTTCACTGAGTTGTGACATATGTATGATAAAATATATGGGCAATTTCCAGAGAATTCTGTGCTTCTCGCTCTGTAAAGCTACCACCCAACTAAAACACAACTAGGACTACTTTATTGAGTTCTTTCATTTTCTCATGTTTTCATTCATTCTTTGAGAATTTCAAACAGTGTCTTTTGATTATATCACCCCATGCCCCACTTAAAGGCCTTGATTAAGAGGAAATTAAGGCAAAATTCTTCCTATCTTTCTGTCAAGAACATGACAAGTCAATCACATCATTTATCTATATATATATATCCTACTCACCAACCTTAAAGTTCTGTCCCTGATACAGAAGTGCCCATTTCAAGTTTGTATCTTTGTATCCATCATCAGTGCTCTAACATATGATATATCTGATCTTTTTCAGGTCTCATACCAAATGGTCATAGGAACATATTGAGTAAAAGACAACAGTACAGCATGACTGATGACATCAGCTCTTGGCCAATCTGTACAGTTTACTTGTGCGCTATCTCCTTGTTTGCACCTAATCCTGCATACACTATTTCCATTTTATAAGGAGACTCATGATCTGATCATAAGTTGAAATCATTGAGTTTCTTTGAGTTATCTGTAATGTGTTATAGTATGACTATAGTTGGTTGAAAATTAGCAGTGTCTTGGGAACTTTCCCCTCCTTACCACCCTAAATAAAATTCATCACTCTCCAAAAGCCTGGAGGAGGGTTTCATTGCGTGCCTCCTAATGGACGCCTACCAAGAACTAGACACAGTATCTATGAACACCAATAATGCACTGTAGGCTTCACTGGGTCAAATGGTATTTGTGGGAGTTATTTATATCACAACCCTACTAATGTAGAGCCCTTACCTTCGAGATCCACTCAGAGCTGGCAGAATCTCATGTTACATGGAAAAGGTACCACAGAAGTATTTCCAAATGTGTACTTTGCTACCTTCAGATTCAAAAAAGATGTACCAGACATCATGCTTCCTTCTGAAGTACAAGGAAGAGGCAGCAAATTGCTTCTGATTTTGAATCTGTGGCATGCCAGGGATTACTGAATTCTTCACACTTTACTGATGGAGTGAACCCCCAAATATTCATAAGAGTTTTCTCTGGCCTTCTAACATGTTTAGCAAACCCATAGTTTCTCTTTTGTGGTCATCTGGTGTATATACATATTTCAGTGTTGTACCTTGACATGACCACATGACACATGTCCTCCCAGACTACTGTAACAGGGTGTGCACAACTAGATAGCATAGCCGTGGGATAAGATTAAAGGTGTGTAATAGTGCCTACCACATGTAAATTCAAACTACTTCCATTATTCTTCCTGGAAGAAGTTTGAAATTGTGTTTCATAGGTCATTGTATGCAAATAGCATATGCCAACCTGTGTTACATGCCTATAGCGTGGGCAACACATTTAGAAGCTGGAATTGTTGGAGTATATGCCACATTATTGTGAAAACTTGAAAATATGTTAGAGTTTGTTAAGATAAATGCTTCGGAAAGTGTGAGGTAAATCCTGTGTAGAGCCATGTTTACATCAGTGGTAATTTTGCATTTTAGTAGCCTTTAACATATTGCATCCCTTGTAAATGAGGAAAAAACCTTCTATTTTCACAAAAAGTCTGATGAACTAAATAGTACTATGTTGGAGCCTTCTATTCCTACTTTTCAAAACTTTTAGATGGTCACCTATCACTTCATTTAACTTAAGGATGAAATAACATTCTTGGTCACTTCTTTGGTGGTAGTGGGAATGTCTTGAATTGGTCTCCCCACTTGATGGTTTTATGACAGAATTCAGAAAAACAACAAAAAGGGTATACTGCAATCTATT
>NC_022016.1:4311607-4322320 GCF_000317375.1 Microtus ochrogaster
ATGTTTTTATATTGTGTGCAAGTCTGTCTCTCTCTCTCTTTGTGTGTGTGTGTGTGTGTGTGTGTGTGTGTGTGTGTGTGTGTGTGACTCTGGGTACTAGCTTTAACTACTCTCTGTCTCTGTGTGTGTGTCTCTGTGTGTGTGTGTGTGTTATTGATCCCTTCTTCATGGATTCCCAGGCTGTCTCTAAGTCATTCGTTTAGGTCAGATGTGAGAGTCCCCTCTATGTGCTGTGATTAACATTAATGAATAAAGAAACTGCCTTGGTCTGCTGATAGGGAAGAACTTAGGTAGACTGGGAGGACTGGACTGAATGCTGGGAGAAAGAAGGGTGGAGTCGGGGAGTCACCATGGAGGCGCCAGAGATAGACAAGCTGAAACTTTGCTGTAAGGCCACGACCTCATGGTGATGCACTGATTAATGAAGATGGGTTAAATTAAGATGTAAGAGTTAGCCAATAAGAACTTAGAGCTAATGGGCCAAGCAGTGATTTAATTAATACAATTTCCCTGTGATTATTTTATGGCTGGGCAGCTGGGATCAACAAGCGGCCCTCCTCCTATATAGGTCTAAGAATTATTTCAGGCCCAGAAACTGGGCATGTGCTTGCTATTTCACTAGTAATTGCCAACAGGACACACTTGCTCATTTGGCAGGAAGACCTGGAATGCGTGTGGGAAGGCAGGGTTTTCAGTTATCCTCAAGAGGCATGCTAAGAGCTTTGTATCTCCCCCATGCTGAACAAGAGCCAAAATATTTTGTACCTTTTCAGCATTTCATAATTATATAGTATATAAATATACACACTTCCTTTTCCTTTATAGCTCTGAAAATATATATCATTTCCTTTAATATAAAATAATAGCTATTCAGTAGAACAGAATCTTTTTTCATGTTCTAGTGCCACTATACTTCACTGCTCACTCTCTCTCTCTCTCTCTTCCTCTCTCACTCTCTCTCAAGCCTGCTCACAGGAAAGCTTCTAAAGTCAGAACTCAAAATCTTCCTATAAAGAATAGGGCAATGTGCACTGCTATTGCAGAACTCCTGATTTTTATTAATTGTTTCCCTAATTTTTATTGGATAATATGTAGATTAGTAACTTTGCTTTTTATGTTAATATATTTTAAGCATTTTCCTTTGAACTAGAGCAGAGAGACAATCTGTCTAAAGTAGGCATTAATAACAGGATGAGCTCAAATTGGGTACTCCAGCATGGGCTCTTTCTAGTACTCATAAGGATCGGCTCTTCTTTGAACTATGGAGGGAGTAAGTCTGCAGCAAGTTTGTTGTGGTAATGCAGTAAGGGGTGTGCTATCAGGTGCAGGGATCTCTAGAAAGCACTCTTTTGACTTCTTTTACTGTCCTTAGGGGCCTTGCTAACCTGGTCATCACAGTTCTTAGTACTTAGAGTCCTTAAAACAGAAATCAATTCCCGGGAACTGAGAAATGGGAAATAACATACCTTGTCTAATAAAATCAATTTCATTACTTTCATTTCCCTAGTGAATTTTCCCACTTAAACAAGTAGTTGAGTTCCTGAAAAGTGTATGTCTGTGCAGATTTATCAAACTCCATGAAGATATCTGTGAAGGAGATTGGATGTATAATTTTTCTTCACCTGCTCACCTTAGAGTTTTTTTTTCTTTTTTGAGCAATATATCTTCATGCATTGAACAGTACTTATTGAGCACTGTGTGTGTGTGTGTGTGTGTGTGTGTGTGTGTGTGTGCATATGTCACAGGAGCAGCCAAGACTATGGTAATAGTACAAAGAGATGCTGATACACCTAAGCTACACCCTCATGTAAGATAGGGGCAATGAATGGAGCTGCAATGTCCTTTTAGAAAGTAATGAATGCTGCAGAGAAAATAATGTAGAGGAAGGAGATAGAATGTGAGGTATCAGAACAGGAGGTCTCGGAGAGGGTGCTTCAGGGAAGGCTTCTCTATAAATGCATTTTTAGTACAGACACCTGGATGAAGTGAATCCAAAGCATTCAAAGCAGGGAAAGACAATAATATTATGACCCTGATGCCAACCAAATGTGAATGCACTTGAAGACCCACGTTTGGTGGTATGGAGCACTGTGCAGAGGAAAGTAAGGCTGGAAAAGCAGAATGTGGATCCTTGACTTGAGACAGTTGTAGGTTTTGGAACACCATCCTAGATTAATGTGAAGCCATTAGAGACTCATAAACAGGGATTATAAGTGGTTTGATTTTCATTTATAACAATTTGTATGAAAGTGACATTGGAGACACAGAAGCTGAGAGAATGGCAGGGAATATTAAGCACAGTTAAGTAGAGAACAGGGAAGTCTATCCCGAGACTGCAATTGTGGAAATGTCAATGCATGACTAAGTCTGTGGGTTTAACTAGAAACAATTGGGCTTTGGTATGGGTTGGCTCTTCTCTAGGAGAGATGACTGCCATGTTTACAATGTTTTCTTCCACGTTAAAGCTATAACTGGTGTGTCCTTTCTAGGATGGAAGCGACCAGACAAAGAACCTGATTAGAAGCCATTTCCAAGAATGCTAACTACCCAGTTATGGTCTCTCACCTAAACTGACTAATTGTTTATAATCTGTCTGTTAAATAGAAATTCCTTTTCTTTTTAAGAAAGGAAAATGGAGAAATTAAAAAATGTTTCATGGCATGCCTCAAGCCATATGGTAACATGAATAGAGAGTCACAGTGCAGACACTGGGATCCTAAAATGTAGCTAGTGATAATTTTCTGCCACTGACTTTTGAATGACTTTTAACCATAACAACATTAGCTTCTGCTCTGCCATTGTGAGTGAGGAATAAAAGCAGAAGTTATATGTTCTATTTACATTACAGTGAGTTTAAAAAGTGTGTATTGATGTTTTCCCTGCATTATGTCTGTGTATCACATGTGTGCTTGGTACCTGTAGAGGTCCCCTGATACTGAAGTTGTTCATAGTTGTGAGTTGTCATCTAGGACCATGTAGGTGCAGGAAATCAAACCTACATCCTCTGGAACAGCAGCTGTTCCCTTAACCACTGAATCACCTCTCCAGACCCTATAAAAGTGGCTTTAAACAAGGGTTCCACCTGCCTCCTTCTTTATAATTCCCAGATACCATACTGGTGGTCGTAGAAGCATGGGGAGGACTTAAACCCAGAATATATAGAATTTATCCCAAAATTCCTTACTAGGTCAGAAACAAATGGAGTATACCATCTGCTCTACAAGATGCTGCTCTCTAGTGGGACAGAAATGACAAAGGGCATTGGGACAGTTGGCAGCTTAGGTACAATAAAAAGCAGTCTTAGCACATGTGAAATATTTCGCATTGGCATCAACAGGCAAATAACTCGGCAAAAAGTGTACCGTACCAAAAACTACAGAAGGTACCATACCAAAAACTACAGGTACCATACCAAAAACTACAGAAGGGGAAAACACATGCTTGATACATTGCGGCTTCAGAAGACCTCTTCCTATACACAAACAACCCCCTACTACTCTTTCCTAAAGTTGTTTCATTGAAACAACTCTGGATAATTAGATTTATGTTGTTGAAAATAATGTTTCCCTACCCTCTTCTCCCAAAGCTGCTTGATAAAGAAAAGTGCAAATAGCGAATTGAATTTAGTCCATTCCATTTGGATCTCGGCTAATTAAATTTAGCATTTGTCCAGAAGGCGTTAAACATCTGGCCCAAAGGAAATGGACCTTTCCCAGTTTGGGGGAAACAGGTTTTCCATGTCCAATAAATGCTCCACCCTCACCTCTGTGAGGCATCGACTGTTCTGAAAACTTCCCAGTCGACTGACAGCATCAGCTCCTGCTCTGCACAGTGTGGACTTGTCTTATGGAGGGCTGAGGACAGCACCGGGTGTGGAGACCTTGTTGAGTCACTCTGCCATCTCCTCATGTGAGTAAAGTCACTCTGCTCAGGTCATACAGTTGGTAATGGACCTGGTTAGATGACAGGTGGAAGGATGCTCGTTTCACAAGAACTCCACAACCCTCGCCACACATTCTCTAAGATAATCCTGGATGCACCAATCCACACAGTTCTGCTAACTCTGGGAATAGCATTAGATCAAGGCAGGCACATCCTTTTATAGACTGACTTTCTTTGAAAGATGGTCTTTGTAACGAATTTAGAACCAAACTCATATGATTCCGTGCCAGAATAAACATTTCCTTAAACTAGTGAAACCCAAATAATGAAAGGGATTATAAATTACCATATATTGTCATTTTATTTTCATAGGCTTATCATATAAATAAACTCAAATAATGGCTTAATTAGGCAAAAATTAGGAGTAAAATAAAACTCCAAGTATTCCCTTAGTCATTCAAAGTTTGCAGCATCCTTTGCACCCACCCTCTAGTTTAAGTTTTACAGTAGCACGAAAGTGTGGTCATTGTCTTAGAGATTTGGTACTCAATGTTTAAAGAGGTCAAGCCACCCAGCTGAAGAACTGTTACTGGTGATTATTACTACATAACAAATTGCCACAAAACTTTGTGGTAAAGAGTCATCACTGTTATTATTATTACTATTGATATATTTAAATTTGCACACAGTTCTTTGTATTGTGAATTTGGGAAGGTATAAGCTAGCAATGCTTACTTGGGGCTGTAATGTGGTCAAGTCCAACACCAAGTAGAGCTGTAGGTAGCTCTGAGGCTGTAGGAAGCTAGCTGTATTCTGGCCCATGGAAATTGTTGATCTCTGCTGTTTCTGAAACTTTTTTGCCTCCATGGGTCTTTTGAGCTCTGAGGAGTCAGATTCCATGGATCAAGTCTGGCTTCTGTCAGTGCACCCCTCCTCAGGAGAGCTAGACGAAGCTGCATGGCCCCTGCAGACCCTGCCTTAGACAGCCACAGCTCTACTTTAACTATTCATTTTCATTCAAAGCAGTAAGAAACCCACAAAGATACACGCACCAGAGACCACCCCAACGCAAGAGGACATAGGCAAAATTATTGAAAGTTTGTTTGAAACCACAACATAATTCAAGAAGCGAGATTCATGTGCATGTTTTCATCCCCAAATCTAGTATTTTTCCCTAGCCTATGTTGTATATATATGATAAATTTCAGTACACAAAACAATTCCAAGCTAATGTGATGTATAGCAAAAATTTTCCAATTGCTGGAATAAAAGAACTTGGTTTGCTGAAATCGCACTATCTGATACTCCATTAGATTGTCTCTCCTCCAATTTCATGCCTGAAATGCATAAGAAAACTGAGAACTTTTGTCCCTCTGGGATTACCTTTCTGCCCTTAAATGAGAATGCCAAGAAGAAGGTGATTTGGGAACAACTGATCATCTGTGTAACCAATAACTCAACGTTCTTTCTCAGTCTGATAACTGGAAGAGATATTACATAATGTTTCAGTTCACTGCAACAACTTTGTGGGATTGCTGTGGCTTGGTGATAGAGTGCTTCTCTTGTAGGTTCATGGACCTGGTTTACATCCCCAGCACCACGAAAAATATTAAAAAATATTTGTAAAGTTCTCCCAAAGAACACACAGAAACATTTAAAACAAATTCTGTCATCCTGCTATCCAAAACAGCACCTATATTTAAATTTTAATCTGATTTTTTTTCTTGATTCACTAGTATTTCTCTATATTGAATTTTAGATCAAATTTACTAAGTGTAAATTATATAAACTGCACTAATTTAAAGTTTGCACTTTTGTGAGCTTTGGAAAATGTACCCATTACAACCATTTCATATCCCTCCCTAGAGAACACCCTGACCCTTTGTGAACTTCATTTTCCCACAGCAGTCAACCACACATCTGCCTTCTGTTACCATGGTAAATGTATCTTTTCTAGTTATCACATAATTGCAGAAAAATTGTGTATTCTCCTTTGCATCTGACATCTTAGCTTCAGCACAGTGATTCTGACTTTCATCTGTATTACTGTATATAGCTCTAGTTTGTTTTCAATGCTAACTGACTTTGTTATCTAGAGATATATTTCTACTTCATCTGTGTGCCCATTGATGGACACTTGAACTCATTCTAAGGCTTTGCTACTCTGAGTAGAGCTACTATGAATATATACAGCATTTATGTGGGTGTATGCTTAGGTTTCTCTTGAGTCTGGGTCATCTGATTTTTATGGAAGTTAGAAATTTTGAGGAATTTTTAAAAAGCTAGATATATAATGCAAATAATTCTTATCATTAATTCAAGATGCTTTTACTTTAAATCCTTATCAAAGTCAGTGATGTTAATGTTTGCTGAATTGTAAACTTTCTAACCATTTTATAATAATATCTTGACGCAGTTTAGTTTGCATTTTCCCAAAGACCACAGTGGCTAAGGATCTTTCTACTTGCTTACTTGCATTTGTGTTTTGGAGACAATACCTTAGAACTTTTGCTGGCTTCCTCTTTGTTTTGTTTTTTTTTGTCATGTAGTAGAATAATTCATGAAAAAATATGAAATATAGATACAAATCTTTTACTGATATATTCATTTTTAAATGTCTTCTATTTGGGTGCTTATGCTTATTTTTGCTTAGTTTTACCTTTTATTGAGCAAAAATGCTAATATTTGAAAAAGAGGCCATAAATTTCAAAGAGATCATGGAGAGGTATAATGGAAGGGTTTTCTGGGAGAAAAGAGAAGTGGAAATGGTGTAATAATATTATGGTCTCAAAAATAAAAGATAGTTAAATATTTAATTTTTATGTTTTTCCCTTATGGTCAGTGTAATTGCTTTTTAAAGATTATTGCCTTTTCTAAGGTCAGAAGGAGTTTTACCTTTCATGTCCATCCAGAAAGCTTAAGGGTTTAACTCTTCCATTTGGGTTTATGATCTGTGTCTAGATGCTAACTGTGGCTGTTTCAACAGCAGGGACGATCTTGATTACTTTCAGTTGCTACTTCTTGCTATTCTTGCAGCATGTGAAAAAAGATCTTCTTTCAGCAACAAGAGTCAGCTAGGCACATTTCTGAGTTTTCTGTCTGTTTTTTGTTTGTTTGTTTGTTTGTTTGTGTTTTTTCTTGTTTTTGATGTGTTGCTTATTCTTCAGTGATACCGTGCTGCCTTGGTTCTTGTGGCCTTGTGGTAAACCTGGAAATCTCAGAGTGCAAACCCTCAAGTTTGCTCTACTTTAGAACTGTTTTGGCATGGCAGGTTGTTTGTGCTCTTCTATAAATTTGGGGATCACCTCAACAATTTCTGCTCTACATGGCTGCTAAGATGACAACTAGGAATGTATTAATATGTACATGAATTTGGGGTGAGATGTTAAAATACTGGGTGTTCAATCCACCTGCATAGTATTTTAGGCTTTTTTAAAATTCCTTTGCTAAAACTATGTAGTTATTGTGAAGTCAAAATGCCTTCTACCAAACATTTCATTAACTATTTAGATGATACTTTACTAATGCTATTGGAAATGCTTTGAAGACTCTGTCAGTCTGTACAACTACAACTGACATCTTGTATGTTTGCTTCCTAATTTTCAGTCCTACTAGAACTCACTTATTCAAACAGTTATTTTATAGATTACTTGTAACTATTGAATAAATAGTAATGTCATCTACAAGGAAATGCAGCTTTACTCCTTCCTTTCAAATTTTGAACTCTTCTTTGTTATGTTGAAATAAATAAATCAAGAATCCCTAGGCTTCATTTCAGCGGTGACACTGTGATGTTCATGCTGCTGCCATACTCCTCTCCATGTGAATGATGGAGACCCTCTCTACTTCTTTTAACTGGTTTGATTTTGCTCAAGCCTTGGGTAGTAACCATAGCCACTTACGAGTTCATGTGTGCAATAGCCATGTCACATCCAAACCACAGTACTTTACAGTATTCCTCTCCATCTTTTCAGATATTATTTTATTTCTGCCCCATCTTCTGCATTGTACACTATAAAGCTGTGTCTATAGATCTATAATAGCTATAATCCTAAAGAAAAAATATTTTCCCTCCCCAACAGTTATCCACTTGTCAACAGATATATTATTATATGCTTCATATAATAATTTTTACACTTTGATTCATTGAAAGTATCATGTGTCTAATTGATTTCAGGTATAGTGACACGTATCTGATAATTCTAACATCTGTTTCTGTTAAGGAAAAATTACAGTTGTCCAATCTCTCTTTTTTTTTTTTCCGAGACAGGGTTTCTCTGTGGTTTTGGAGCCTGTCCTGGAACTAGCTTTTGTAGACCAGGCTGGTCTCCAACTCACAGAGATCCGCCTGCCTCTGCCTCCCAAGAGCTGGGATTAAAGGCGTGCGCCACCACCGCCCTGCTAGTTGTCCAATCTCTTGAAAATAGGTAAGGTTTTCCACTTCTCTGTGTACTGAGTTACTTTACATTGATTTAGGGAAGATTCTGACTTGCTGTGATGAGGACCCTTGGTTTTGTTATATTTCATCACAGGATGCTGATGCTTTGTTTGTAACACTGTTAACTTGTCTAGCTTGTCTTTCCTACAGCATGCAGTAGCTCAAATCCAAAAATTGTGTTACCTTTAGGTGAGCTTTTCAGGACCTGCCTCATACCTGTGTGGCCCAGAAGTCAGCCAGTGATGTGTGCAAAAGTTATACAATCTGTGGACGCCTTTTCTTGGTCTCTGCCTTTCTTCCATTAGCTTATTTAAAATGCATCTACTAGATCCTCAATTTGTCAAGAGAAAACTTGTTGTATCAGTAGCCTGGTTATTAAGTGTGGCTTACCTTTCAAGGGACAAACTTTGAAAGGGGAAACTCATCATCTGTTAACTGCTTCCTTGAACTTTCAACATCTTTTCAGAATATGCATGCTCCTATTTTCTTTTCAGATCCTGCAAGTAGTATTTTATATTTTGACATAAATTTGCCATTGTTATATGTAAGATGGCAGTGTTGTCAATATCTTATTTCTGCCTAACTTGCATAATCCCCATGTTTATTGCTAATAATTTGTTAATATAGAATTTCCATTTTTGTCTCCCTTTTTAAAAATTGCTGTAGGAGCATGTCTGTCTCCTATAGTATTTATCACCGCAAAGCTTATATTATATTATAACAGCATTCACTATTTCCTTAAAGTAGGATATAAAAGATATTATCTATTTTTTAATATTCACAGATAGCATTATTATATGTATAAGCATACAGAAGTCCCTTTTTTGTGGGATAATGTTCTTATACCCTGAAAAGATTTGTCGCTTGTAATGGTTTAATAAAATGTTGATTGGCCAGTAGGCAGGCAGAAAGTATAGGCAGGGCAACCAGACTAGAAGAATTCTGGGACAAGGAAAGGCTCAGTCTGCAGTCACCACCCAGACAGAGGAAGCAAGATGAAAATGCTGCACTGAGAAAAGGTACCAAGCCACATGGCTAAACATAGTTAAGAATTATGTGTTAAATTAAGTTGTAAGAGCTAGTTAATAATAAACCTGAGCTAACAGGCCAAAAAGTTTATAATAGTACAAGCTTCTGTGTGTTTCTTTGGGACTGAACAGTTGTGGGACCAGGCAGAACAGAAACTTCTGCCTAGACCCCCTTCCTATGTACAGGATAGATTCTTTAGGTAAATTACCAGAAGTGCATCAAAAGAGATAGAGTGGACATTTTTTAACATTCTTTCTTATATTGCCAAATTGCTTCCCCAAAGAGCTGTACAAATTTACACTGCTCACAGCAATTTAGGAAAATGATCATTTCATAAAATCCTTACCAGCACTGGATATTAGTAAAATAAGAACATTTCACTTTCAAAAGATGAAAATTTATAACCAAAATTTTAGGAAACTACACGTAATAATTTAAAAGCAGAGGGGAGAGATTCTGCTAGTTCTTTGGCCAGATATTCCAAAATGAAGTAGATTTTTGCAGAGAAAACTATGAAAAAATACTGAAGTGTTTAACAGATAACTAAAGATAGTTACAAAGAGATTTGATATGGGAATCATAAATAAAGAGATATAGTTGTATAGAAAACTAAAAGGTAGGAAGAAAGATTAAAAACACTGCAGTTTATTTTAAACTTACAAGACTACTTTCAGAAAGGCTATAACTTTATATTTGTCAATGCATAATGGGTGAACCTGAAGGAAAACCAACAAATATCATTCAAGTTTTTAAATTGTTTTTGGAGCAATAAGAATAAGAAAATGATTGCCCCATTGCTTCAACATAACCAATACCTTATTACCAGGTAAAAATATAGAACTAATTCATCCGAAAACTGTCAGATATGCCACTTATATCAAGAAAGAAGTCTGAAAGCTAGAAGAAGGAATATAAAGATGTCTATACGGAATGGAATTTTAACATGCATAGAAGTAGGAAGTATTTACTTTGAAGTCACCATCTGCAGGTACAAGGAAATTACTTTTAAGGCACTGAAATGATTTGAGATATCATTTCAGAACCACAGGATTGACTATAATCTTGGAGGAATCAAGACAGGCTGAAAAGCTTATAAAAATCTGTGAAAAGATGCTAGAGGGATTGTTCAATATATAAGAGTGCTATACAATCATAACAACCTGGGTTTGAATCCCTAGTATGCATCCAAAAGGTAGTATGACCATGTGCCTGAGACCATAGCTGTCTCGGAGAAAGTAATGAAGACATATTGCTGCCCTGTTAGCCCAGGCAAGCTCTGAGTTCTGGAACAGGTACTGTCTCAAAGGACACTCATGATCTCTCTCTCTCTCTCTCTCTCTCTCTCTCTCTCTCTCTCTCTCTCT
>NC_022016.1:4322510-4346600 GCF_000317375.1 Microtus ochrogaster
TGAACTCAAAGATACCTACCTATTTTTGCTGCCACAGTACTGGGATTAAAAACACATGCCATACCTGGTTTGACTCTGTAGTCTTGGTCAAGTCAAATACTCTCTTCAAGCATTGTTTTCCTGGTAAGTAATACCTGATTAAGCACATGTACTTAGTTACCATCTTTATGTACCAAATGTGTTTTCAACAAAAACAAACTTCTAGTTTAGTTCTGCTGCTTGACATTTGGCAGATACTAGTAACTACTAGTTTTGTCTCCTCATGTTTATCTTAGAGTGTATATAGTCAAAGAATTATGAAAATGACAGATCAGGCAGTTAGGAAAAAAGTATCTTGAAAGACTAGAAGGAAGGGCTTAATCATACAGATATAATTTGGCAGTACAAAATATTCTTTATGTTGATACAGAAAAATCAATTCTACAGATAGTAAAAAGACCTGTTTTGTTTGCAGTTCATGTGAACAAAATTCACAGTTCATGTGAATATAAGTCAGCTTTCAGCACAACTGCAGAAGTCCTGGTTGTGCGATTGTTTCAAACGCAGGGCCAGCAACCTGGTAGCCCATTTTTGCTCAGGGCAGGTCAGATCACACATGAGCTGTCATGCCTGATGCTAGACATCAAAATTCACATTTGCTTGAGCAAACTCACTTTATGTTTGCAAGAATGAAACAAAATTAATTCAAAATATGGGAAGCACATGAAAATCACTAAGATTCTGAAGTAATAGTGCAATGCCCAGTGCTTTGAGGACAATGGAGGATATAGTGGGGTGGCCACTCTTACACATAGTAAGATTGGATTATGTGGGCATATCCTGTCAGAGAACATATTGACAATATGGATCTGAGACATGAACTAAGCCAATCCTGTTTCGGATAGCAACTCTTCTTTATGTAAGATTCACATGGCTATTTAGAAAAAAAAAAACTTTCTAATCAGTTTTCTTCAATGGAGGGTAACTGAGTATATCATTCACCCTCTAGGGCAGACCTCTTGCTTGGGCATAGTTGGCCAGCACAAAATGAACTCCATTTTTTGGGTGGTTGTTTTATGCTGTTATTGTGTGTCTGTATGTATTTTTTGTTTTACTGTATTTTTATTTGTTCTGATTTTCAGTTTAGGGGTTCTTTGTTGTCTTTAGAGAGAAAGAAAGTACAAAATTGGGTGAGAGGTAAAGGGAACCTAGGAGGAGTTGGAGGAGGGTAACACATGATCAAAATATTTTATAAGGAACAATGTTTTGAATAAAAAGTTTTCTAAGGCTAGAAGTTTATTTCAGTGGTAGAGTGCTTACATAGCTTGCTGGCAGTTCTAATTTCATCTTCAGCAACTTTAGAAAGGAAGCGTTGAAAACTTTAGGCACCAAGAGATTGGTTAAATAATGAGGCAGATATTAAATTATGTTAGAGATGAATATTTACACAAACACATTAATCTTCATTTTAATTTCACAAATGATCTATGTTTATTGCTTCCAGTGGGGTGAATAGGTGATCAAAAAAAAAAGTTGTTATTAAGAGAAAATTCTTCTTAATGTTTTGTTGGATGTACATTTGTTCTGAAGATTTTAATATTCAGATCTAGGTATGTTCACACATAGAAATACACATGCATAATATAGAGATTATATAGTAGAAAAATAATGGGCATGTAAGTGTATCCCAATACATAGTTCAAACACAAAGAAATAATGACTCAGATTTTACAAAACTCACAGGATATTAAGTCATAACAGTACACATATATTATAAAATATATGTGTATTAAGTGCATAAGTTAGTATACAAATAAGAGGAAAAAAATCATATTTAACTTGGTTACTATGTTCTTTTATGTACTATGATTTTTCTGAAATAAATTAAAATCCCAAAAGTCCTATTTTCAAAGAATGTGATAAACAGCTGAAGGAATTATTAATGATGTTTATCTTGAGTGGAAATATTGTGAATAGACACTAGCTGCCTTCTGAAAGACTATCATATGGAATAAAGAAGCAACCTGACCTTCTTGTTCCAAATGGATAAATAGAATCTGAATGATGTAAATTGCTGACAACTTGATTCCTGGCCAACAGCAGAGACTCAAATCTTCCCTTTTAACCAAAAGCCACACCCCAGAACTCTTTGCATTCTATTTCCATTTTGCCGTCTCCGAGCTACATGACCTTGAACAAGCCATTTGTGTCACTTCTGACCTGCTTGCTCTTATCTTTCAAATGGAATAGCAATGCCAAGCTCATCCAGTCGCCGTGAGGGGCAAATACATCCTTATCTTGAGGAAGGAACTAAAATTGTTAAGTGGTATGCAATATTTGTTAGATGCTAATATCTTTTTCACTTATCATCTTGGTAACAGAACAGACATAGAGCCCATGGCTCTGGAAAGTGAGTTCAGCTTTCCATTGTATGGGACATACAGATGATAAGGGCTTAGAAAGACTGAGTAACTTTATAGTACTAGATATAGAAGCTTTCTTATTATCTACTTCTACAAAATATACCATCCTAGACTTAGTCCCTTAAAACTCTAATCATTGTCTCATAGATTCCAGAATTTAAGAGTTCATCAAAGATAAAGGAGGCATGTATTGTCTCAGCTTCACAACAATCAGACCCTATCTTGGAAAACTCAGTACTGGAGGTGGGTTAGAATCAATTAGAATTTTTATTTTATTTATTTATTATTTATTTATTTATCTATCTATCTATTTGTTTAATTATTTATAGAATCTACTTCCCCCACATTTTGCCACCAGGGATGGCTAAGGTATTTTGAAAATCAGTCTCTTCTGGGTTGTTAATGACCCCTTCACATGGCTGAGTTTCTCACAAGGCAGTGGCAGGTCTCTCCGTCTTTTCTCCATGGTAAGTGGGTTGAGGCTAATCCCAGAGGTCAGTGCAGAGTGAGAACTGAAACCAGAAGTTCTGCCTTTGATGGGAGTGATAGCTCATATAGGCCAGAAGGCAGAAAAATTAGAATGGGAGATTTTGTGAAAGACCACTTTAGAAGATACATCTTTCATTGTCTAACTCTGGGATGTTTAAAAAGACAATGTTTTATTTTAATTAAACAATAAGTTAAATTTGATTGAAGAGTTTTTGTAGGATGTAGAACCAAAATTTGACAAAAAAAATCGGGATATTCATTCTTGAAATGATATGCTCTCTCTTCCTGGGAGGCTCATCTTACAGCAGAGGTCACATGATGACTTGGTTTAAACTAATGCAATAAAAAGAAATATGTAATTTGTACTATTTTTTAATTGACAAATATTGGAATTTATTGGAGGGAAATTATGGCACAGAAAAGCATCCATGGCCCCAGAAAGAATGAAGAGGTTCTAGAGAAGCAGGAAAGAAGAAGAAGCAAAGAGATTTTTGTGTTGTTGTAGATTTTGTTTTGTTTTTGTTATGTGTTTTGTTTGTTTTTCTGCTTGTTTATTTGTTTTGGTCTTTTTTTGCTTTTTCTTTTGTTTGCTTGCTTTGATTTGTTTTCTTGCATGGGAGGGGGCATGGCAGGGATGAGGGGAGTACAAGGGACCAGGAGATAAATGGAATCAGGGTAAAACTCTCAAACAGTCAATAAAGGAGTTATTAAGGGGAAAAAAACAAAAAAAAAATGAGAAAAGAAATTTAAAGATCTCAAAAGGATCCAACCACCAGTAGCACTTCAATATATTTCTCCAAATATCACTGTGTGCCTATAATGCTTAAAGTATATAGTTCAGAAATAGAAAAGCCATGTACTTTTATAGCTTTTACACTATAGTTTATAGCATTATAAATATCTAATAACGAATTTTTCCTTCCTTTGTCTGACTGATCTATTGATTGATTAATTGATTCCTTTAGAGAAGATTAGACTATTCAGCTGGTCTTAACATTTTTTTTAACCGTCCTACTTAATTCTCAAAAGCACTGTGATAAAAAGGAGTGCACCATTGTGCCTAGCTTTTTACTTTTTAAATTAAAATATATACATTTTTAGGGCTTGTATTTGGTTTAGTAACAGATAATTTACCTAAAATGCATGAGGTCCTGGATCAAGTCTCTATTATCATAAAATATATACCTGTGTATTTGTTTTTATATTACAGAGTAGAATTAATATCAAGTATCAGAAAGTACATAAAATTTCTCTTTGTATTTTTCTCTTTATGCTTTTGTTCTTAACAATGTATTATGGAGAATTGTGCCTGTCAGCAAATATAGATTTATGACACAGTGTTTTAATGATCTCATGAAACTCTATTTTAGAGATAAGTCATAACTTTAATGTCTTCTATAAGTGTATGTATTTCTATTTTTGTGAAATTATGAAAATCATGTCTAACTGTGCATTTATTTGTGAATATATTCCACCATAAAAGACAATTTTTAAATTCAGCATGAACCAGAAATACTGCAGAATCCCCTGGGAATTCAGAGAAGCCAGGTTCTGAATGCAGATCTTACCGCTTACCCTTGTGATTCCCTAACTATGACAAAGTAGCACAGTTAACTCTCACCTGCCAAAATTTGAGATCGAAGCATGTGTGTAGTCATCTCTGTACCATGTGCCAGTCACAATGCATGGCAGATAGCAGTGGTTGTCTAAATGACTCCAAGAATAAGCTAGATGACTGCCGTTCAGAAAAGCACTTGCCTTGCAAGCATGAAGTCCTGAATCTGATCTTAAAACATAGAAACAAAAAAAACTTATGCAGAATAAAATATTACATGTGATGGCATATTCTGAGGCTCCTTGGCTTGCCAATTTAAGTGGTGATATCCAGACTAGAGAAAATCCAGACATGTCTCAGAGAAGATAATTGAAATTTCTCTAGACAAGATCCAACGTTGCTCTTCTTCCCGCACGCATACAAAAGACACTGTCTTGCTTAGTTTTTTATTGTCAACTTGAGACAAACTCAAATCATCTGGAAAGGAGAAACCTCAGTAAAAGAAAAATTTGGCAAAAATGAGACTGACCATATCTGTAAGTGACAGCCTTAACCGAGGAATGACGTGGGAGGGTCCAGTCCACTGTAATGGTTGTCACCATCCCCAGGTAGGTGAGCCTTGTCCATATGAGAAAGTTAACTGAGCATAAACCAGTGATTGAGCCATAAGTAGTATTCCTTCTTGTTTCTGCTTCAGATTTTTCCTGTCTTGAGTTTCTGAAAGAGTCAGATGAAATAAATTCTCTCCTTCCATAGATTGCTTTTGGTCAGAGTGTTTTGTAACAGCAACAATGCCCACAAAAAAAAACAAAAAACAACAAAAAAAACCACCTAGAACATGATCACACACACACAAACAATACATAAAAATATCTTTAAGAAGTGAATGCATATGAAGATCTGTGATTTAATTCCAGACTGGGAACAATTGCTACTTGTGTGGTTCAGAGGACATTGAACGTTTTATTGGTTTCTGTTCTCCACCCATGACTGTTAGCATTTATGTTCTCTGGATGGTTGGGGGTCAGATGGGTTTTTGAATTCCTTAGGCACATATTTCTCTATCTGGTGCAGTTTGGGACAATCTGAAAATGTAATATTGCTGTCATCAGCTTGAGGAAGACATGGAGCTTGAATAATTTAACATGTCACCACCATCCATCATGATAGCAAGAATGGAAGATGGAGTGTGAAGAGGTTAGAGGCAGGCCTAACAGCAGCTGACAGAAGAGGCCTGCAGACAGGGAAGCCTAAGCAGAGAACGGAGGTTTGCAAAGAAGAGCAATATGCTACTTCTTGTAGATCCAGCAAAGGCCGTGTGCCCCCTTGCCCAAGCTTTCCTCATAATATGACCTTAGACTTGTTTTGATGTGCTTCTTTGCCCCAGAACAAGCTTGAGATCAGGCCCCTGTTTTCCACTAGCTATGTCTTCATCAGAAAGCTCTAAATACTTCTGAATATCTTCACCTACTTATTGGCAAAATCCACACAAGACTTGACACACAGAAGCTTTTGTTAAATTCAACACTGTTATAGCTCCCAATATCTTAAATGCTTCCCCCGGAAAGTAACTTGAAAAATTGAGAGATGTTTGTTTTGTTTGTGGCATTAGACGACTGTTTTATAGTATGGTCACTTAGTAAATACCTTTTAGTTTAGTTAGTAAACAAATGAGTTATGCTGCTAGCACTATTTGGAGTGAAATTGAGGTCGAGGAGAGCTGCATGGTTACTCTCTCCATCCCAAGTGCTAAGCAGGGATCCAGGAAATCTGAGAGCTTGGCCCCCATCAAGGAAGTTTCGGACCACCTCCTCTCTTTGTCCCAGAGGCCCCTCATCTCCTTTCCTACGTGACGTGTCTCTCATCTGTCTAGAGATGATAGAAAGCAAGCAGAGGGCTTCTTTTACTTTTTCATATTTTTTGAACTAAAATCTACATAACATAAAATGAACTATTCATTACATTAATGTGCACAATTCAGTGACATTTCGTACATTTACAGGGTTGAGTAACTATCACCTCTATCTAGTTCTAAGCACAATCATCACCAACAGAAATCAGAACTCATTAATCGTCCTTCCCTATTCTTAGCTCCCTCTTTTTAACCCTGGCAACCCTTAGTCTTAGACAGGAAATTCTGTCTTTTTGGGATGTTTCATATGGCAAGTATCTTACTATCTGTGGCCTTTCATATCCACCTTCCCCCATTTTTTAAAATGTTTCTGAGGTATATCTGCATGGTTTCAAATGTCAGCATTTATTATACATCAGTAATATTCTATGTGACTACATTTTGTTTACCCATTTATCAGTTGACAGACATTTGCCATTACTATCTTTGAGCTTTGTGGAGAGCATAGCTATGAATGTCCTCCTCCAACTATTTGTTTAACTCACCTTTTCTGTACTTAATGTCATGTGCCTAAGAGTGAGATTCTTGAATTATGTAGCAAATGTGCTTAACAGAGTAGGAAACTTTCAAAATGGTTGCTATAACAGCTACCCCATTTTCATTCCCACGGCCATCAAACCGTTTATGGTTTTCAGTGTCTTCACTAATGTTTGTTCTATTGCAGTATTTTCCCAGAGACCAAACTGGCATAATGACCTGTTAGAAATGGTTTTGTTTTACATGCCCTCAATAACTAATAAAATTGAGCAAATTTTTCACGAGAACAAGGGTGTTGAATTAAACCAAAACTAAGTTCAAAACTAAGCTCTGTCCTCTATAATCTTTTGTGCAAATTCTAAATATTGATTTGTCTATCACTAAAGCTGGAAGTTGCTCTTGCCTGGCAGAACTCTGTGAGGTGCATATGTGTTTTTATATGGAAAGTGCCCTGCCCAGCACTGCTTGCCATGTGGTGTGTGCCTAGGCTTACATTTCAGTGGCTTCCTCCCAGACAACTCAGAACAGAGAATTGGGAGCTGGTTCTGGCAGGTGTAGCTCTCCTTCTGTTCTTTTTCCAGGCTTTGATTAAGTGGAAATCCTAGAGCAGCCCTGAGTAATTAATGGCTCCACCTTATGGCACTAAATCATCAATTTTATATCAACACAGCAGCAGTGAGAGCCCTTTGCCATCCATCTGAGTCTCCTCCGAGTCAGTCCACAATTGGCATCTCACCTCTTCAGATTATATGGATACTCAGTGGCTATAGACCTTGGATAGCTGCCACCTTTCTGGGTTGTCACAGTGGAAGAGTGACTACCAAGCATTTTCTTTTCCTCCTAATGAAGCCCAGTAAAAGTTATGAATGTCAGGTGTTTGGACAACCTAACACTTTGCCCAGAATGACCATGTGACCTGACAGTCAAACTTGAGTTCAGAGTGGTTAAGGACCTTGCCCAAGTTCACACAGCAAATTAGTGAGACATACTATTATAACTCAAATCTGATGTCAATGACTTACTTTTCTTCTACTGACATATATAACCTCTCAAGACTAACAGATTGAACCAATAAGAGACCAGCTTGAACCTAAGAACATTGAGAGCAAGGGCTGTGGTTATTGTTGCTTAATGGAATCTCATCTTCATCTTCTTTTATGTAATTTATGTAATTTACATATAAAAATTACAACTTATGAGGCCTGTGGTTTATTTATCATTCTCCTGTGCCCAGGTCCTTACTATATTCTTTGCTGTAGTATTTACTGCACAGTGCCTCCAGAACCGTGCTCTCCACTAGGGTGGGTGCGTGGAATATGGTTGTCTATATGGGGACATCATGACATACAAACTCAGTGTTAAGGACTTATGAAGAAATAAAAAGAAAATTTTGGTGTTAAGTTTCACTTAGTTAGGCATGGGCATAATATTTTTCATGTATTTGCTGAAATATACCATGAAATTGATTCAATTGAATTCTTTTTATAATTTTTTATTTTATTTACTTTTATTTCATGCATATTCACTTTCCTGAATATGTCTTTTCACCTTGTGTGTGTAGTACCCACAGAGACCAGAGGAGGGCATTTGATCCCTGGGGAATGGGGTCACAGATGACTATGAGCAACATTGTGGGTGCTTGAGATTGAAACTCAGTCTTCTGGAAGAACAGCTAATGCTCCCAACCACTGAACCATCTCTCCAACCCCTATTTTTACATTTTAAATGTTCTTGTTAGAACACTTAGATTATATATGGTTTGCATATATTTATACTAGACTGGCTGGAAAACAAGCAGCTATGCTGGCCCTCAGTTTCCACTCGGAAACTGAGTCCTTTAGTACTTACAGAAGGGAGGTAAGAGTCAGAGGAGGCTGGAGGATGAATAGCAACTATCCTTCTTGGGAGTTCTCCCAAGACACGGTTTCTGTGTTCTGAAGCATATGAAAGGATGGAAAAGAGCAAATATCTTGCTAAACTGATTAGATTTGTTAGAGGAGTTACTATTGCAAACCTGAGAAGAGATGTGGGGAGAAATGGAAAACATCTTCTCATGATAGCATACAGGAAAAGACCTGCTAAGCTACAGTGCTTAGCATGTGGATTCCTTCCTCACATACAGACTTTCACAGATGACCATAAATGCACACATGTGTGCACTCGCCCACACACATCTCCACGTTATTCTAGTTATCGACCTGACTTTGGAGGCCGACATATTCAACTGCAACCCCAACTTTCCACTTCCTACCTTGCTTCACACTACTTGGATAAAATGGGTTTCTGATGCTGTCATGATTGATGTGGACATTAAGTAGGGTATTTGTTCATATCTTATTTTATACCAGAACAGAGTCTAAAGGAATAGACTTGGGAGCTGCTTTTGAGATTTTAATGGTGATCATACTACTTATAAATTGTGTGACCCTGGACATATCATATCACTTAATATTCCCATGTCTTCATGTTCTCATCCATGACAATGAGAATTAGAGGAGCATCTTGCCTCTTAAGGTTCTCATGGGGATAACATGAGATAGCATGTGTTAAAGGCTTAGCTCAAAGTCCTGTAGAAAAATACCACTATGCTGGTGCAGTTTTCCTTATTGCAATAGAATTGTCTAGTAATGCTTCTGTCCCCTCCACTATCCTATTGCAGTAGAGAGGGAATTCTATCTGAATAATGCATAACATTTAAATTCACTACAGAGATGGAAAAGTAGATCGTTTGTTTGCCAAAAGAAGAAAGGTAAAAATCAGGTGGAAGGGAGGTAGAGCCATGGGTAGGAAGCACAAGAAATAAGACTTTCACTGAAATGACTAAAAGTTAGGGTGTGGCTCAAAGCGACAGGAGAGGTCTGTTATAGTTCTGTAGCCCGGCAATACTCCCTTTCTCTCTGCAGCTCATTATATATCACACAATAAGCAGATGCTCACCCTGGTCCTTGGAGTTGCCTTGTCAAATATCTTCATTTCTCTCTGGCTGGGAAATAAGCAGATGAAAAAAGTCCTCCCTTTTTCCCCACTACCTCTTCCTTCCTGTTTGTTCCATCTTTATGACAATAAAGTTTTTGATGGTTACTTTTTAAAAGTAGGCCTTGGACCTTATTCTTTTCAGCTACTTCCAGAATTCTAAAGGGTCCCTAGCAGTTTCTTCTCAAAGCCTTTGAATGGGGTGCTTCATTTGATAGAACTGGGGTCCTGTACTGCCTCTCAGACCTGCTGTTTTTTTCAGCAGAACTGAGGAAATGATGTCTGAGACAATGGCTCAGGATACATGTTGGAGCAAAGATCATTTGAGGCTACCCTTGCACTTTCATTCATGAAAATGCTATCTTAAGTCCATAACTTAGTGGTAGATCACTGTGATAAAAGTCAGAGACCATGGGTTCAATTCCAAGCAATGCCAAAATGACAACAAAGAAGAAAATGTTATGTTAAAGCGGAGAATGAGAGATCAAGTACCTATCTTCCACATGTATGGCCTGTTACACGGAAAGCCGTGTTGTAAATGGTGAAAGCACTCACACTCAGGCTCCAGTTTCCCATCTCTGAAAGGCCCAGCTCCAATTATTACTAATTCACTTCTCTTTTCTGAAGCTTAGTTACCTCATCTGTAAAGCAGATATAATTAAACCACCCTCCTAGGAGTTCAGTGATTTGGAAGGAGGAAAGGAATACAGATCACACAGGACTTGGCCCCTTGATGCTGGACTGATAATACATTTTCAAAGGTTTCCTCTGGAGATATCTCAAGGAAGCTGTCTTCATTAGGGTTTTTATTGTTGTGATAAAACACAATAACCAAAAAGAAAATTAGGGAGGAAAGGGTTTATTGGGCTTACACTTCCACACTGTCATCCATTATTGAAAGAAATCAGGACAGGAACTCGAACAGGACAAAAATATGAAGGCAGGAGCTGATGCAGACGCCATGGTGAAATGTCACTTACTGGCTTGCTCCTTATGGTTTGCTCAGCCTGTTTTCTTACAGAACCTAGAACCATGATTCCAGCGGTGGCACCACCCACAATAGACTGGGCTCTCCCCTATCAACCACTAAGTAAGAAGATGTCTATAAATGACTATAGCTCAGCCTTATGGAAGTATTTTCCTAATTGTGGTTCCTTCTTCTCAAATGACTTTAGCATGTATTACATTTATGTAAAACTATCGAGCACAGCGGCCAATTTGAATACTAAGGACCCCATATTCAGGACAAGAAAGCTAAGCCCTGAAGACTAACTCTCTTAAATTTCAGTTATGTCCCTTCAGAAAAGTAGCTTTGCCCCAACATGTTCTTATGTCTTTGCTCCAGCACGTTCTTATGACTTTGCTTTATTATGATCTTCCTAAGCATTGCGTCTTCCAAATTTTCTAATTGTCTTCATCATATTTGTTGTCTCTGGTGTGTATGTCTATGATTGTCTTGATTATTGTCTAATGTTGGAGAACTCAGCCCACAACGGGTGGCCCCATTCTCTAAGCAGATGGTCCTAAAGTGTATGAAGAAGCTACCTGAACCTTAACAAGGCAGCAAGTGAGCCAGAAATAAGCATTCCTCCATGATTTCTGCTTCAAATTCCTTCTTGAGTTCCTGGCCCAACTTCCCTCAGTGATAACTTGAAATAAAGCCTTTCCTTCTCTGAATTGTCAGTGTTTGATCACAGACACAGAAATCAAACTAGAATAATTATCTAGATTGCTAATTAAATTACACCTCCCTAGTGAGTCTATTCCCATGAGGATTTCATGCTGTCATGTAGACAAATCTTCCAGCAACATTGCTGGAGCAAACAAACACAATGCCATGGTGTGGACAATGTCTGCAATCGTGACATCAGTGTGATGGATGTCCCTTCAAACCCCATCCAAGAAAGCTACAGAGTAAATCCCTTTGTGAATTGAACAACATTCTCCACTAATTTATGCTTTTCTTTTCCTTAGGTGCAACTTTTGAATTGGTAATCAGTTGTATGGTGTTTGATTAAAAAGATACAAAAGATTTATAGGGTGGTGTAGCCTCCCTCTTACCTTATTCTACAGTCACTTAATTCTCTATCCAGGAAAACCAATTTTACCAGATACTTCAGTCTCCCTAGAGATAGTCTGTGATTTGTACAACTGATGTCCGAGTCCTTAAAATGCGCCTCCTTTTCCTGTCCACACATCTACCCTCACCATGCTCTGGATCTCGGACCTCCTTCATTCTTCTCTAGGTATAGATTTTTTCACTGTCTTAATCCATAGTTTTCAATACCTTATCTTTCTTTTTTCTTTTTTTTCTTTTCTTTCTTTATTTATTAAAAAGTTCCACATCCTCCCATCCTCCAATTTCCCTCCCTCTCCCCCTCCTTATCCAGTACTAAGAGAAGTCAGGGTGCCCTGCTCTGTGGGAAGTCCAAGGTCCTCCCCTCTCCATCCAGGTCTAGGAAGGTGTGCATCCAAACAGACTAGGTTCCCAAAAATCCAGTACATGCAGTAGAATCAAAAAACAGTGTCATTATCATTGACTTCTCAGTCAGCCCTCATTGTCAGCCACAGAGTCCGGTTTGTTCACATGCTGGTTCAGTTCCAGTACCCCTGGCCTTGGTGAGCTCCCATTAGATCAGTACAATACTGAATCTTTAAAAAATTCTAAGAATAGTGCCAGGCATAATTCCTCGTGCCTGTAATGCCAGCACTTGGGGAGGCAGAGGAGGTGGATCAAGGCTTTAAGGCCAGAATGACCAACATAAAAAGATATCTTCAAAACTTGACTCAACTCATCAACTCCCTCCTTCCCTCACTAACAAATTAATAAGCAAATACAGAACTCAAAACACATGAAGATTAAGAATAGCAGCTCCTGCTCTCCTCCATTCAGAATCAGCGATGTTAGTGTCCGGGCATCGTTCTTACCAGCCCCTTTCCATTATTCATCGTCTGTGAGTCATTGTCCTTCTCCCCAAATGTTCCTCCGAATCCATCTCTGCAGCCGTTCTCATGTCCGCCCCCTTTCCCATCCACTCTGTACATGTCCCCATTTCAGGTTGTACCTCTCCTTCTGGGTCATCACAAAGCCTTCTAGCTGCTCACTGAGCCTGACACACACTCCATTCCTTGGAAGCTCAGAGTTTCCTTTCTGATTCGCACAGATAATCAATGCATTTTTGCTCTGGGACTTTCTGTGACAGTTAGAGGAAAGACCCCAGCATGATGCCCACCTTGGTGGAACACTCAAGCCTCCCTCAGTGTGGTATGAGCAACCTTATTTTTAGTCAGTCCTGTGTTTGATGTTGCCTGTATCTGCCCAGCTCCATGTTCTCAGCGATGCTTCACAAGGTGGCTCTTGGAAACTCCCTTTTTTAATGCCAAAGCCTCATCTATCCTTCAAACCATGGCTTAAATCTTCACTCCTCTATAAAGATTTCCTTGGCCCTCCAAGTTAAAATGAATTGCTTCTTCCCATATTCCTAGCATCTCGTTTTGTGAAAAACATAAGCCATGAATTAGGCTTAAGACTCCTAAGGATCCCATTTGTCCCCCTGACTAGCTTATGATACACTGCCTGGTAAGAGCCGAGTGGCGTTTATCTTTGTGTCTCTGTGTCAGGCTTTGAGCCTGCCATATTCTAAGCCTTTGGTTGAAATGTATGTGAAATTGAGCTGCCTGGAGAATTTTAGAGTTAAGCTCATCATATATAGAAATGGTAGTTTTCCATTGTTCGCACCCACTGTGGACCTCCTCTTTTACGTGCCATGCTTCTTCCTCATCTTCAAAGCAAATCCACATGGTTAAGAGTTACTTCCGCTTCTGTAGAAATAGCAGAGTTTAGGAAGGTGAGATGGCACCTCAAGGTCATATAGCTTGGAAGCTGCTGAAATATAATTAGAACCCAGTCCTGCCTGACTGCCAGTCTCAACTACTTCCATTAATCATGCAGACTCCTGGGTCACTGAGGATCAGCAGTGAGAAACATGAGGAAGTGCTGTGGGTCTTAAGGGTGGCTGGGGGTTTACAGCTTCTAGAGTCCTGCAAGGCTGACTCATGGATGGTGCTTCTCTGCAGGGGGACTCAGCTTTGGGAGAAGCAAGGGGACATCGGGCTCAGAAGCAGATGATGAAACACAGCTGACTTTCTACACAGAGCAGTACCGCAGCCGCCGCCGCAGCAAAGGTAATCAGTCGAGCCCTTGGGAAGTTCCAGAACTGCCATGCGGATTTACAAAGTCCAGGCGGCAGATTTCACGATAAATACCAAATGTAAATTTGTTTCAGCGCAATGAGCACTGAACCCAGGATCCAGGACTGATCACACTACTGACTGTCAATCCTGCCTTTTCCGTTCCATTCCTTACTTACTCCCTGCCCTGCCTGAATCATCCCCCAAAATAATTAGAGGCAATTTTCCCTGAATCTATTCATATTGAAATTTCAGTATAGGAAATGAAATAGCAATAATCATGCTGAAAGGAAACTAGGACTAAAAATAAATCATATTTAGGTTAGATGTGTGCAGGGTAATCCATACTATAGGTTCTTAGCATGGGCTACCAATTTAATTTTGCAAAATTAGCAGCAAAAGTGTAAAGGGAATATTCTGAAGTGTAAATATATAGGTTCTTTGGTTAGAATTAAACACTTGTCCAGGATGCTTTGATTACCTAAACCTGAAAGTTTTGAAGTTGGCCCTTGTCGACAAGGCATTATATGACCTGTTAAAGAGGGTTTTCAACATTTATTCATCACCATGACAGTCGATATAAGGGATATCAATATGCTGGAAGAAGAATCATTACAGGGTTGCACCTTAAGCTAAAGTCTGTAGTTCTCAGATGATTCCATGGAGTATACAAGAAAACAGCATATTTCTGGAGAACATATACAAAAGCAATTTCTCATCTTGGAGTACTGCTTAAGGTTAGGGAATTAGCAACTGGGAAGTGGTGTTTGCAAAAGAAACCCTGGGCTGTAAGCATGTATTAAACGCCCAGGGTTGGTACAGATTAACAGGGTTTGACCACTCCATGAAAGGAGGATCCTGCCTGTCACTTTGCATTGACTGCCGTTATGATAACTATGGTTAATCATGGATGTTGGTGGGTTCTGAAGGTGTAAGAATGTCTGCCCTCCACCACCTTTGCACAGAAGGGAGCTAAAGCATTGCCTGAGGTAGGAACATCTGTTCGTGATAGACGTTTCATAGCAATGGCATGAATCACACACCTTTGAGCACATTTTGCCCTGAGGCAAGTTATTTACATTCCTTCATCTGTAGAATGGGCCTTGTAATGGCTGAAGCTGCCATTTCGAGTTGGCTATTGATTTTTAACACATTATATAAAAACCATCACAGTGTAAGGGGAAAATGGAGGTAGACATTATTAATGTGACTTCAGTTCTCGTTGCTTCGATTCTATTCTCTGTACCCTCTGTACCTGTCATGAAAAAGGGCTCCATATGGGAAGTGCTTCCATCGACACATCCCCAAGGAGAAATTTTCAGCCTCTACAGCCCTTGAAATAATAGATCCTGCTTCACAGTCCACCCTACACTCTAGCTTTCAGGGATCTATTGCACACAGATTTAGAAGTTAGTGATCAATGATTCTTAACTTGTCTTCTCCCTCCTCCAATCCCACAGCTAAAATGAGAAGCAGAGAATGGTGGGTCTCCTCAGAAAGATTGGGCTATTTGCAGCTGATTGGAAAAACATCCATCACTGAGCATGCACCCTATAAATTGTTAAACTTTAAAAAGGAAAGCAAAAGCAAGCAACAGGACGCAAGACAAAGGACTTGGCCCACTGCCCCCAGACACTCGAGGAGACCTGGCTGTGTTCTCGGGATAGTGAGAGGAACAGGGCTGTGGCATCTGTGTCCTCCTTCCCTCGCCCTGCCCACTACAGCATGCCCAAGCCTTTCCTCCATCTTTTCTCCCATTGTGTCCCACCAGCAGCGGGTTCTTCCTCTACTCGGTTCTGGCTCACATCTCTCTTCTTTGCAGGATCCCGTGTTTACTCAGGTATCTGCCCATTTCTTTTTAATCTGTGTCTTTTTTTCTCCTATCCCTCTGTCTCTATTTATTGCCACATTCTCTTCCTTCTTTCATTTCATTCTTTTCTCATCATCCCTTCTTTCTCCCTCTCCTTCCTTTTCTACTCGTTCCTTCCGCATTTCCTAGTTTGTCTTTCCTTCTCCTCTCCCCTCCTTACCTACATAGCATAAACATTTCTACAAACGCAGCCACACGGGGGACAAAATCAACTGAAAGTTTAAAACTCCTTATCCATGTGGAGGTTTTACTATATAAAAATATGAAGCAATTAACTGATGAAAATCAGCAAGGAAAAAGACACAGTGAGGAGGAGAGTCAAATGAGGCAAGAAATCCATTAGACCCAGGAGTAAACTTCCCTCCCTTTTGTGCTGGTTCACAGGCAGGTGACACTGGTCTTGGCATTGCATTTTTAATACTGCTCTTGACCTTGTGAGGCTGTCAGTCTCGCTGCTATCCCTGAGGCTGCTACTGCTGATCTTTTATTGAAGACATAATGTTGACCAGGTCATAGCAAAGCTTTCTGTTCCAGCCAAGTGAACTTAGCATCCAATGTCCAAATTCTTCAGATGCTACAGTTGTGCACACAAGGGCTATGGTCCCTCTTAGCTCTTCTTATACTATGTAAAGGAGGTGATGAGGCTGCAACACTCACCACATTACAGGGGAAAATACACGGTATTAAAGTGAACCAAGGAAAGTCTGAGAGGCATCAGAACTGCCAGAACAGAAGAAGACAATATTAATAATATGGGTTCTGATACTGAGCTACCTGAGTTAGAATTCTATCCCTGATGCTTACTAGTGTCTTATTAAACATGTGATTTGGACATTACTGTGTATTAACTCCATGAACTATAAAATGAGGATATAAGGCTAATAGTCACAAAGAGAGTTCTAAAGATTAAATTAATAATTTATAAATAATTCAGGCAGATATAAGGATGAAATAAGGACATTGAAACAGAGCTTAACTACCAAGGAAGGACCCCTATGTCCAGTGTGTGTCTAGGGATGGGAGAATCTGAATCTCACATTTCTTTTCAAGTCAAGCCACTAATTGACATTAGTTCAGATCCAGTTTCCCAGGTTTCTATTCTCTGAAACCTGGAACAGTAGCAGGGAGAACAGGGTCTTGTGAAATCCAGTTTTGGAGCTCCATTCTCTCTGTCCTGTGTGTAAGTGGGACTCCCTCTCCTTTGAACACGATTGCTTTGGGCTCTGACTGTTTGAATCTTTTGCACAAGATCTTCCATTCACATTCATTGTTTCTTAAAGTGTTAGCCACAGACACAGGGATGACTTCAGCATAGGTGGGCTATGCTTCTCACCTTCTCCTCCCCAACATCCCAGCACTATTCCCCCCATTTCTGTGGCTGCCATCCAAGCTCCTCCTCGCAAATGCAGTTAGTCGGAAGTTCCCTGTGGTCCTCCCAGCATGTGTGAGCCAGTCAAGGAGAAATAGATAAAAATACCAGGAAAGGCAAATCCCTGTGCTGGAGGAAACAGCTCTCGCGTAGCATTTGGGATTCCATATTAACTCACTGTGCCCTCTTCATATTCATTTAAAAATAAAACCTGTGCTCTTTTCCAAATCAAGAAGCAAGTGGCATTTGACTACTGTTATCTTTGAAGTGCCAAGAAAAAAGTGAGATTTCTGGGGCTCTTTGAGGACAGTAGGACCCGTGGGTACCAGTGGTTGTCACTGCTGTACTGTGTGACCTTGAACAAGTTGTTTCCCATATCTGAACCTTGTTTGCTCAGGCTGATGAGAGCTCTTTAAGAGTGTTCAGTCTACAATGGTTTATTACACTGGCTAAGTTCTTCCAAGGGGCCCAGCACTGGGTTACTGTGCTATTGAAAATGATGATGGAAGATGAAAAAGCAAAGAACAGCCAGTATGAACACTTTCGTTATCCCAGCTTTCTGTGAAGGATCAGATGGAGAAAGCATAGGGGCTTCAATTTTTTAGAGTTCAGCCTGAAAAGTTATTCAAATCCCAGGCATGTCTTCGCCTCTTCTCATCCACTTAATATGAGCCCCCACCATTGATGGTCTTATTTCTTAAATGAAAGAATTATTTGGCAATTAGCTCCAAAAGGTTAAGTATGATAATGGTGATTTTTTTTTATATTCCCATTCTCTTCTCTTCTGTTGTGATTTGGGATTCCTGCCTCCTTTCAACCTGTGGTTGTGACCCCCACTGGGGTCACATACTAAATATCCTGTATATCAGATATTTACATTATGATTCACAATGGTAATGAAATCACAGTTATGAAGTAGCAATGAAATAACTTTATGGTTTGTGGGGGGGGTAGTAAACAAAACATGAGGGTGTATTAAAGGGCCACAACATTAGGAAGGTTGAGAACCACAGCTTTAGAATCTGCAAAAAGCCTCTCCTCGAAAGTCTTTCCCCATATAGTGCAACCGATCCCCTATCCTGCATCCAGAGTAATTATCCTTCAGATATAAGTGGGAAGTATGTTGCTTATTTAGACAATGTTGGAACCTTCTTTATGCACTTATGATTTTACAAGAGTTTAATAACCTGTTTTTGTTGTTGTTTCTACAGCCTTCCAAAGGCTTCTTGCTCTATTGTCATAGGAAGTCTCATCCTAACATTCCTGCCTTTGGCATGCAAAACCTTCATGGCACGTGTGAGCATGCGCATGCACACACATACACACACACACACACACACACACACACATAGCTGCTCCTAGAATGTTCTTCTCTACTCTGACTGCTCCCACTCACTCTGATATCTGCACTTAAATGGCATCTTCTACATAACTATCCCACACCACAGAGAATTTCTCTCTTTCATTCTTCCCACTTTATAGACTCCATACCATAATATTTTGACATTTATACATGTGTTTTAAAGTAAGTTTATGTTCTCCATAGACCTTGAGAATTAACGATGATAAGAAGACCGTGTCCAGCTTGCAGCCCCAGAACAAATGCAGGCATGGCCACAGTGGATGCTGAGTAGCAGCTTTGAATAAATTAGTGATGAAAAACGTGAATGAAAGAAATGACACAAAGGCTGGAGTGATTATGAAAGCGCATGGCGGTTGCTTCTTTCCTCTGTCTCTCTTCTTTATACTCCATTCCTATTTCTGGCAAGTGGGTATCCTCTTCCCTTTCCTTCTTCCTACTTGTACTGAGTGAAAATGAGGCCCTAGGCCTCTCTACTTTCCTACTTCAGTTCACCAGAGAAAGCCATGCCTACGATTTGAGGGAGTACCTGAGTGTTGATATTGAAAGTTGGACTCTTTGAATGTATGTTCTTTTCACAAGGTTAGGATATGTGCCATTCTGGTTCATATACTGAAGCCCATGATGTTGCAATAGAATCGTATATACCTGAGACTGATGTCCAAGGGAGGAACAAGGAATGAAAGAAGAGAAAATATTTAAGAATCATCTGCCAGGTACACAGCACTCTCTGTTGACACTCCTCGTGAGAGACATAGAATCGGTGTTCAGTTCAACAGGACCTGAGTTGGATATCAAGCAATCTTTCCAGTCTTGGTGACTTTAACTTCTGGACTCTAACCTTTGTATAAAATAAAGCTATTACAACATTCCTCACACAGTGAGCAAGTCCATGAAGAGAAGGCATCCAAAGGTTATTACTAATGTATTTTCTTTCTGTGTTTTCACCTTCACTTAAATCATTCTGAACTTCAAACTAAATCATTACCATCATCATCAATAATAACTCACTTTACCCATTGCATTTATGGAAAAAAGAAATTTTCAAATGCAACTCAAGCTAATTATAAAGACTGTTGAAGAAAGGTGAATTACTGACCAGGTAGACTTCATTACAAGGCAGGAAAGTTCAGCCATCACAGGGTGGGTGAAAAAATGCTGTATGTGCGTGTGTGTGTCCGTGAGAGAGAGAGGAGTGTGAGTGTGTGTGTGTGTGTGTGTGTGTGTGTGTGTGTGTGTGTGTGTGTGAGAGAGAGAGAGAGAGAGAGAGAGAGAGAGAGAGAGAGAGAGAGAGAGAGAGAGAGAGAGAGAGAATGTCCTAAATCTTGGATCAATTAATACTTTTTTTAGTAAATGGCCACTGCAGGCTATATATCTGTTAGAACTATTCAACTCCCTGTCATTGCACAAAGATGGCCATAGACAACACATAAGTGAACATTTGTAAATAAATGTGTTCCAATAAAGCTTGTTTTTCCACAACATTCTGATCCAAATTTATCCATAGGTCATAACTCCCTGACTTCTGTAAACCTGTTCCAGACAGCAGGTAGAAAATTTCACAGCTCTTGGTAAAATGGATCAACCTCATGTTGTATGATGGTGCTACTGTCTAAAGAGTACGTTTGAAAAGCAAATAGTGCTGTGTTTGGTCAAGTAAATATCCATCTGAGATAACAGTTGTTGGAGGCTTGCCATTGTCATGGTAGTCTACAAAATTAGCTAATGATGGAGTTGAAATGACAGCCTGACACTGTGCAGAATCTTACCTTGTTAGCTGGAAATGGTTCTGCATACAGCAAGGAATGCTGACTTGGAGTCAGATGTGTGTCTAAATCTGTACTTCACCACTACCAGTTTAGTAACTTGTGGAAAACCTATATCCTAGCAAGGCCACCTTTTCCTGTTAATCATTCAGGGATATTGATACCATGCCATCAAGCCTGAATCCTGTGCTTAATCTAGTAACGCTGGTTACTCACAAATGCACGTGAAACATGAATGGGCCATGTGGGAAACGGAGTCTGAGCCCCATCAAAAGAGTGGGTATAATCTCCTGGGGAACTGGGCTGCAGTCACATAGGGAGTGATGCTGCTCAGAGTAAGCTAGCATATAATTGAAGGTCCAAAGGAAACGTGAAGATGGTGAGTCCAGCCCGAGGCACAGCGCTGACCAGGAGACACAGTGGTTCGGGTTGGACAGCTAAATTGTTTCAGATATACAAGTATCTACATTAAGACTCTCAGTTCGCTGCTGTGCTGTGACTAAGTGGCCTTGAGTAAATCCCTCTCCTTCTGGGGACCATGCTCGTATGCTAGCAATTTAATGGCTTCTCGAGATCTGGTCTTTCTGATTCACAATTTGATGCCCATTACGGAGAGCTGCTTATTAGTTCAGCAGAGCGAATCCAGGCACAGGTGAGTCAGTTTGGCTTTGGTTCTCTTTTAATTTTAGTTGCTTGTTTTATTTTAGTAACACTTTAAAAATTTTAGATTTATTTATTTTATTTTTACTTATGAGTATTTTCCTGCATGTATGTTCATATGTATGTACACTAGATGAGTGACTGGTGCCTGCATAGGTCAGAAGAGGACACAAGTGATTGTGAACTATTATTGGAGTGCTGGGAACTGAACCCAGGTCCTCTGCAAGAACAACAAATGTTCTTAACCAGTGAGCTGCAACCCAGTCCCATCATCTGGGGATTCTGAAGCTGGGATTTTCTCTTGCTAAGCACTTTTTAATTGAAAGCAAAGCTTTGTGTGAAGGTGAATGAATCCATGACATTTTCCTGATGATCCCAGACAGCAACCATGTGTGCATCAACACACGTGTGCATAAACACAAACACACGCATACGTGCACAATTCAAGCAAATATTTCATTGAACACAAACAAAATCTAAAGTTTCAAGAAGGAAAGCATTCCCCTGAGGTTAAAAATAGCATCCTTGAAGAACAGAAGCAGATGAGGTGGAATGCTAACAGGCAGAGCTAGGCAGTGACGTATGGATGCTCTTAACTTTTCTAATCCTCGCAACAGTCCTGCAAGTTTGAAATTATTTCCAGACAAAACACTCATTGACTTTGGTACGTGCAGAGTTTCAGAATTAGCAGATGCAGGTTTCAGTATTTGCCCTGACAAATTGGAGCTATATTGCCTTTGCTTCTGTGACTGTAGCCACTCGTGGTTAAAGGATACCAAGTCCAGAAATTGTGTTTTTGCTCTTCCTTAGGCCGTTGTGAAGATTCAATATGCAAAGGGAATTGTCAGTCAAGTGAGGCTGTCATGTGACCACTTCAGCCATGGGTAGTTCAGTGTGGCGTATCCGTACCTGAGCCCCATGCCACTCAGATCTCTTTCCAGTGCACTGGCCCGCAAACTGATCTTGTTTATAGAAGAGGAAACACCAGGCATTTCAACGTGATGATGAATTTGGTTGTCCTGACCTCATGGGAACATTGTGGTACAGCTTTTACTTCCACTGTCCTCTGCCTTTGGTCTAAAGATAACTTTTCCTGCACACACAGCCCCTTGCATGCTGGCAGCTGCACTCATAGGACCTGCTACTCAGGAAAAGTAAACACTGCAGACACATTGATCCGTACTTAATCAGCCTCAGAAGAATTTGTAGCCAAATGACCTGAGAGGGGCAGCCAGGCTCTAGAAGACATGAACAATGCCAGAGTTGTGGGACCTCTGAGCTTGCTTTCCTCAGCCCAGCAGATTGACTTTGGGAAAAACATGACCTGGAGGCTCTAGACTGTCCGCTGGGGTTTCACAGGTGAAGGTAACAGAATCTTCATGCAGTGCCTGGATCCAACTGTCCTAGACTATGGAGGAAATTACAGGGAAGAACACATTGTCAGCTTATGTGAAAACTAGGAATGGGGCGAGGCTCCCAGGAAGGAAGGGAGAAGGGAGGGATAGCCAGCTCAGGTTTGATGTGGTTCTTGAAAGTCATAAGCCATGTCTGCTAATCCTGGATATCATTTTGTTTAGCTAGGCAAATTGGAGCCTCAGATTCCCATCCATCAAACACCCAGGTACCTAGAACTAGAGTCGTCAATCCCTAAGTCTTCAGCCATGCTCTTCTGAGAGTTCATGATAGCAACAGGCACAGAAGGAAGGAAGAAAAAGGAAAGGAACCGGTGAAACCATACATGATTTATTGAGGTTTTCTTGTTTTGATCCATTATTTTTAGTAAATTATTTCATATGCATATCATCAGTAATGTCATTTTACAGATGAGAAAATCAAATCTTAAGAAAGTTCATGTATGTGCTATTACCACGAGGTAAGGGAAGCATGATGGTGAACAAGTATGGCCAGGTCATTCTATAGATGAATGAAATAAGTCAGTTAAAGTGTGACCTCCACTGCCTGGGGATATAGGGCAGTTAGTAGACTGCAAGCATCAGGCCCTGGGTTCGGTTCTCAGGAGCACCACATAAACTGGGTATAGCAGAACACACTCTGATCTTTGGAGTTGAGCGTTGGAGGCAGGAAACTGGATTTTTTTATTTTGGATGTGAAAGATAGCAATATTTATTCTAGCATACAGTGTTTAGTCAAATACATCACTAGAAAGTTCAAGACTAAACAAAATGAGATCCAATTGTTAATACTGAAGACCTACCAGTTTGAAAGACATTATGAATGCATAAAAACTGGGTTGCATTTGTTTAATTGAAATGCACTTGAAATTCTAAAAGCGGATTAGGTGACTTGGGTTTACTTTTTTATTGCTTTTATTGATCTATACATTTTTCTCTGCTCCTCCCCCCTTTTGCCTCTCCTGTGATCCCGATGCTCCCAATTTACTCAGAAGAGCTTGCCTTTTTCTCCTTTCTATTTAGATCCATGCATGTCTCTCTTAGTGTCCTCTTTGTTGTCTAGGTTCTCTGAGATTGTGAATTTTAGGCTGGTTTTTCTTTGCTTTATTCTAAAAGTCACTTATGTGTGAGTACATATGATATTTGTCTTTCTGGGTCTGGGTTAGCTCACTCAATATGATGATTTCTAGATCCATCCATTTGCCTGCACATTTCAAGATGTCATTATTTTTTCTGCTCTGTAGTACTCCAAAATGAACCACATTTTCTTTATCCATTCTTCTGTCAAAGGGGCATTTGGGTTTTTTCCAGGTTCTGGCTATGACAAACAATGCTGCTATGAACATAGTTGAGCACATGTCCTTGTGGTATGAATGAGCACCCTTTGGGTATATACTCAAAAGTGGTATTGTTGAGTCTTGAAGCTGACTGTTTCCGAATTTTCTGAGAAATTGTCATAGGAACTGTTCTTATTAGTTGAAACTTTATGTTCATATTTTTAGGATTTTATTCAAAAGTACTATATTTACATCATGTGTACATCTTCCTTTCCCCGAAAACTCCTTTTATGTTCCTATACTTGTCTCAAATTTGTGATCTCTTCATCAATTACTTTTCTTTTTTTTTATTGAGAAAAGGAAAAAAAAAACAAGTT
>NC_022016.1:4348407-4353853 GCF_000317375.1 Microtus ochrogaster
AGGTTCAATGTGTTCTGACTGATAGTGAGGTCTTTAATCCATTTGGACTTGAGTTTTGTGCATGGTGATTACTTTTCTAATACATGCAAATGTGCTCATGTGCATGTGTGTGTGCACGCATGTGTGTGCATGCACGCACACACACACATACGCACATACCCTACTGAGTCCATTTAATGGTGTTTGTAGGTACATGTGTTTGGGCTGAAAACTAGGAATTGTATAAACTATCAAGTAGCTTGTGCCTGGGGAAAACTGTTTTTTGCCTTCCCCAGAAGCTCTTGATTGTATGTAGATGTTTATATCTGTCTGGATGTTTGCAAAATTAACCTACTTCACATAGGCATGCCACCTGGTATGCAGTTATGAGGATCTGCTTCATCAGCTACACTGTTGAGATGTCAAGGGTGTAGCTTTGCTGTCCTGTCCTTATTCTCTAGCCTTATAACTGTTTTGTTCCACTCTGCAATGGTACTTGAGCTTTAGGTGTAGGACCTAAATTTGTAGATATAATAGGAACCAGACACCCCAAGCTCTTCAAGATCATCCTCAGCTAAATGTTTTGTCACTGTCAAATAAAGTTGTCTCAAAAGGAAATACCCATTGAAGTGCCTGACCCAGGCCTATGCCCTCAGGAAACAAAAAGAGAATCAGCACATTTATGCTGCTGTAAGAAGCCGAGGACACCTGACCCTATTGCTGATGTTACTGAGAACCTGCTACTGCCAGCTCTGTAATCCCTTTGGTAGTGGGGTAACCCCTGGAGATGGCTGGAACCAGGAAGAAGTAGCATAAAATCCAGATCCAGCTATCATTAAGATCTAAGTTTCCCCTGAATGACAAATGCAGCAGAGCTGGATCAAATTCCTCAGGGCATAACCCACTGTGTGGGTCCTTGTCTATGATCTGGCGAGAAAACACATGTCAAGAAGAACTTATGATGCTAGCCAGATCCAGCTGAGCCCAGTCTGTGAGAGGCAACTGTATGTATTTACACCATGGGAGGTGTTAATTTTTCATTTCTGAACAACTTTCATAATAAGATGAAATAAAAAAAAAACCGGTATAATAAGATGAAATTAAAAACCTGTGGTGGGCCGGGCGGTGGTGGCGCACGCCTTTAATCCCAGCACTTGGAAGGCAGAGGCAGGCCGATCTCCGTGAGTTCGAGACCAACCTGGTCTACAAGAGCTAGTTCCAGGACAGGCTCCAAAGCCACAGAGAAACCTTGTCTCGAAAAAAAATAAATAAATAAAACCAAAAAACAAAAAACAAACCAAAAAAAAAAAAAAACTTGTGGGGTTTGAATGGGAACCCACCCTTATAGACCCATATATTTGAATCCTTGGTCCCCCCTGGTGGAACTGTTTAAGAAGGATTAGGACCTTGTTGGTGGAGGTGTATCACCAGGTTCAAAAGCTCAAACTATTCCCGTTTATCTTCATCTGCTTCTAATGCTCCAGCATCATGCCTGTTTTTCTGCTGTCATGGTCCCCACAAACTCTAACCCTGCGAAACTGGGGACCCCATATAAACAACTTCATGTCTAAGTTGCTTTGAACATGGTGTCTTATTGCAGCAATAGAAAAGCATTTAAAATAAAACCTACTTATAAATACTTGCCATCAGGTGTACCTTGATACAGGGAGTTTGTTTGCTAAGGGATTTGTAGTAATCGTGCTAGAGTTTAGAAAGTGAGGCTCCTCCCTTCCTATGCACTAGTGGAGGAAGCACTTCCACACCTAGAGAAGCTAGAAGCACGGCGCCCTATCCCGCATGACCATGTGTTTCAGTAGCAGCTGTTGCTACTGAAACACAAGGCTGTTGTGTCTTTTTTAGTTCTTATTACATTCTGGGTTTTTTCTTCATTTTCTTCACTCCCCACTTTCACATTTTGCCTCAGCCATGCTGCTAGGCACGTGCAAATTTGAAGACAGTAGAAAGTACGTCTCAAATTCCAACTCAAATTAGCAGCACCTACCTGCAATCTCTAGTCAGTTGAGAAACAGCAACCACAGACCACTGGAGAGAACTCTCAGTTAGAAGTAAGAATTTATCATCTGGCCACAGTTCTAGGCCAACTTTGTATAAATAGCCCTAAAACTGCAGAATCCTCCCTGGAGGGTGATACAATGCGTTATTAGGCAGAGTACCGACAAACCCCCGAGTCTTAGACTTCAGAGAGTGGCACTTCCCAGACACAGATGGAGGGCCAGCTGAAGAAGCTGGATGATTGGAACTTAAATAACAGGCTGGACATATGCTGTCCACTCATAGTTCTAGAACCTGCCCCAGGTTACAGGCAGTTATCTGAAGAGGTGGTCTTGGTTCTTTAGGGGACTTTCAGTGAATAGTAATTCCCTAAACTCAGTGAGCCTCAGGGTCAGTTAAAAAGGTTTCAAGAACTACCAGATCCACGTATCTCCCTAAAATCCAAGGCATGGGGATGCTTGAGTAAGAGGACTTCTCACTGGTATAAAAATCCTTCCTCAAGTCTACTTTCCAACGAGTGCGAAAAGCTACCACTTCACAGCTTCCACAGTGCATCCCACACACACCCGTGTTCTTATTTTGCTCTTGACCTCCTCTCAACTGCATCTTCTTCTTCCCTAGACAAAAACTTGAACAATTAAAAGTGGAGCACTGAAGCCACCGTTTATTCAGTGTCATCATGGCTCAGAGCCACTGCATAGCTATGTATCTTCCTAGGTAATCAACAGTGTTCTTCGTCTCCATGTTTATAGGAATAAAACTACACCCAGACAGAGCAACTTCAGGAAAGTAACAGAAACAATGATTGCTGGACACAGGCTGGAAGTGCATTCATTTTAATTAGGTCAAAAATAAATGAATAAAATCATCGCCAATAGCACCTCAAATCGCTCTCCCATGAGAACCTTTTAAACTTCATTCCCTCCCTGCTACCATTAAGTTCTAGCAAGAGGTGATGTTTTCATGATGTGCAGTACATTGATAGCTTACTCTAAGCACCTGCACAGCCTTCCTAGAAAGATTTTTATTTCTTATTTTGGAGAGGAGACTAGGGATTTGGACTCCTCTTACTGAGAGAACAATAACACATAGAAAACTTAGCTTTGGTCTATTCCTGGGTTTGGCCCTACTTAACAAAACAAAGGACAGAAAATTATGGATTCAGAAATTATTATGTGCTTAGAAAGATTCTCTCTGATGTCTCTTTTCTCCCCATTCCCTCAAGCTTCAGAGGAAACAGGCATGGGCAGTCTTTCTCTTAAAGATTCCTTATTGGCTTCCTCTGCACATACCTACAGAAATATCATGCCGCCTCGGCAAATGAGAGTTCCTTGAAAGCAGGGATAGAGTCAACCAACTTCAATCGCTCCTTTCAAAAGCCTGCAGGTCTGTGGAAGACTATTTGCGTGTTCTCCTTTCTCTGGCTCCTTTGTGACACCAACCAGAGTATTACCTGACAGCCCTGCATGCAACGGAGGGTCATGGCTGTCAGGTATCAAATGGGAGACCAAAGGCGATAAAGCAAACATGTCATTTTAAGTTGCTTACACTAGCAGGAAGAAATAATCAGTCTCTCTCTCTCTCTCTCTCACCTCCTTGTTTTTCAACTGAACTCAGCAGGGCTTTCCCTCCTTTTACTTAGGAGACCATGTTTCCAGCTCTAAGTGAGCACAGTCTGCCATCCTCGTTCTTCTCCCCTGTCCTGTACTATAGACAGGATTCTCTTGCCACTGCATAACTGCTTTCCAGATGAAGAGGCCAGCTGCAGGCTTGGAGTGCCCACTGTGTGATCAGAGCTGTAATTGATGCTTGCATACACGACCTCACCATAACCTCATATAGTGCTGATTCTTAGCTTGGGTGATTTTCTTTTCCAGGTCTTCATTCCATCCTCCCCATAATGAAGGTGCTGGGCTCTGGAAACATTTTCTAAGCAGCATGGGCAGGAGAGAGATGTCAACCCCCACCCTCCACCCCAGCTCATCAAACCTGAGGCAGGTGAAAGAGCTGGCCCCGAGGTCATGAGAGTGGGAGGGCTAGCCCAGCCGTCATCTGCTGCAGCATTTAGGAGAGTGACCCCTAGCCACACCTGAGCAACATAGCAGAGCTAGCCCTGAATGTGTAGATGCAGGAGATCTGACGCTGAGAATGTGAAAAGAGAAGAACTGACCCACCTCTGGCTCTGCAGTCCCAAGGGTGAACTCCCCAAAGCAAGGCTGGCAGGCTTACCCTGGTGGTGAGGACAAGGGAGAGCTGGCAAGCTGACCAAGCCTGCAACTACCCAGGCCCAGAACCAGGGTTATAGGTTGGCCCACCCTATCATCTACCTCATCTGTGATCTGCTGGAGCATATGAAGTAGTTGGTCCTGTAGACCCAACACACCCAACACAGGGCAACAGCAGGGTAATCAAGAGGAGACCCAGTGAGGGGCCAGCAACAATAGTGTAGCAGAAACCAGAGGCCTTGAATCAGACTCTTTTCAGCGAGCACTTACAAGGAAAGACATTTGAATAAAGGGTTTACTGTGTGACTCACTGTGTCTCACTGCAGCTTCCATGATGAGATTCCCACCCAGCCCCCATTTCTTTTCTTTTCTCCTTGTTAATATTATCTGGAGGGGGCAGGGATTGCAAGGGCAGAGGGCAGATATGCAGGGATAAGAAATGAATGGGATTGGGATGCGTGGTGTGAAACACAGAAAGAATAAATAAAAAGACAGTTTAAAAAATGCTTGCCATGTGAGCATGAGATTCTGAGTTTTATTCCTGGCACCCAAGTAAAAGGCAGGATATAGTTGAGTTTACTTGCATTTTCAACTCTAGAGTGGAGGAGAGCAGAGACCAAGGAATCCCTGGGTCTTGCTGGTCCACCCATGTTGCTGAATCTGAGTACTACAGATTCAGTATGAGACTCCATCTCAGAAATAAGATAGACAGTGTTTGTGGGAGACACCCCATGTTAACCCCTGACTGTCACATGGTATATGAGTGTGCTTCTGACACACACATGCAAACACAGACAAATAGAGGTGGTGATCTCATCTTACTATGAATTTAATGGTTATTAACTGCTATCATGTCTTACTAAAGGCATGGGAAGCAGAATAGTAAGAAAAAGACGAGTGAGGGTAAACCGAGCTGGAATCAGAAAGTACTTGCTTGACAAATCCATTAATTTATTCAGGTAACGGATGCACACCATGAATCTACTTCTATTAAGCCCTCAAGCACTGGATAGTGGGAAATTGACCAACAATATGATTGCCTTAGGACTGTTTGTAGCCACACCAAAGCAAAGAGGGAAGAGAGAGAAAGAGTATTTTACAAGTAAATACAAGAATGGGTATTTAATTGTAAGCCATGAA
This sequence comes from Microtus ochrogaster, assembly GCF_000317375.1. Classification (NCBI taxonomy): domain Eukaryota; kingdom Metazoa; phylum Chordata; class Mammalia; order Rodentia; family Cricetidae; genus Microtus; species Microtus ochrogaster. Next base: position 4,353,765 of record NC_022016.1, read on the forward strand.
GAATGCCTCTGATAGACAGGAATATTAGCATAATCAAGGGAAGGATATGAGCTACATTTTTTAAGAATCAATATTATTAATATATATAT